>NW_026614371.1:85000-93122 GCF_020520425.1 Spinacia oleracea | reverse complement strand
GTCTACTGAAGGAAATAATGCCCTTGGTCCAAGTATGCATTCTATGTTAAGTCTAATAAATGCGGTTCAGTATTAATTAACAAGTTAATAATTCAGTGAGATCAAGTGAGCTGAATGCCTAGCTAGAGGCCGCTTCAGTTCAAGTGGAATTAATGATATTAATCCACAGCTTACTCTTGACTGAACCCGTAGGGTCACACAAATAGTACGTAAACGGATCAAGTATTTAATGGCATTAAATACTCCATCTATGAATATTCGGAACCGACGGATCTTGGTTTCAGTGGGAGCTAAGATCGTCACAGGCAAGAAATGAATACTCCGGAAACGATGATATTGCCGGAAACGGAAATATGGATCGTATCGGAAATATGAATATTATCCAAGTCGTAGATGTTGCCGGAAACGGAAACATGGTACGTATCGGAAAATATTATTGGAAATGGAAATATTACCAGAATCGGAAATATTGCCGGAAACGGAAATATTGTCAGAATCGGAAATATTACGGAATCGGAAAATAATTCCGGAAACGGAAATATTAAATATTTGTTCGAAACGGAAATTAATTCCGGAATCGGAAATATTAAATATTGTTCGTATCGGAAATAATTCCGGAATGGAAATTTAATCGGAAGCGTATCGTACGAATTAGCATCGGACGAGGCCTGCCGGACGAAGGCCCAGCACGAAGCCGGGCCATCGCCCAGCAAGCATGCGCGCCACAAGCCCAGCCAAGGCAGCGCCCAGGCCTACCGCAAGGCAGGCCCAGCGCGCGCCAAGGGCCACGGATGCGTGGGCCGCGCTGCGTGGGCTGCTGCTCGCACGCGCATGGGCAGCCCTTGTGGCTGCCGTGTGTGTGTGAGTTTGTGCTCATGCGTGATTCCTGAATCTGCAAGAGTCAGTGTATGATTAAATTCTATTCCTAATGGATAAATTAATTAAATAGAATTCATGTAGGATTCTAATTTCAATTAATTCGTATCCTACTAGGATTACGATTCCTTTTCCATAACTCTATAAATAAGGCCTAGGGGTCATAATTTATATACAAGTTTCAAAGTATTCAAAGTGAGTTTTTGAGAGAAAATTAAAACACATCTTGCTCATAAAGTGCCGAAATTTTCTAGTACCTTAAGGGCGATTCTAGTTGGTCAATCTTAAGGCGGATCGGACGTGCTGTGACTATCTACGGAGGGACGACACTTGGAGTCCTAAAAGACTTGTTCTTGTTCGGTTCGGGCGCAGCTAGGGAGGGCACGCAACAAAGAGTATGCATCTAAATTATGCTATATGATTATGTGTAAATAATATGTTGTCCTGGGTTAATGGTTGTTTCCGCATGATTTATGTATGTCATATGTATCATAACCTAACAGTGGTATCACGAGCCCTTATTATTTTCATAATCTAAAATTGCATGAACATGGTTAAATATTACAAATTTGCAAGAATTAAAAGGGGTGATAATTTTCGTAATTGTTAATTAATTGCAAATGCGTTATTTAATTATATGTACGCAGTTTTTCGGCAGTTTCTTCATTACTCATCCGAATTGAGTGATTTTTGTGTCAATTCCGCATGTAAAAGGCATTCTAAAATTTTGACAAAAATAGTATTTTTCTGCCGAACCCAGAATTCTCAAATTCGAAGCCTAACTAGACTTTTCGAAGGTTTTAGTTTTTCGAATGCAAAATTTCGTAAATTTAAGATGTTAAATTAAATATTTGCGATTCCTGTTGATAAATCTTGAATTTTTGATTGACCTACTGCATATGTTTAACAAGTTTGAATGCCTAGTCTTGTTAATTATGCAATCTAATTTGTAATTATGATTAATTTTGTTGAAAATTAGAATAATTTAGAATTAATTTGATTTTCATAATTAATTGTAATTAATTAGAACCTATGATTAAAAACCACCATAAAAATTGTAAATTTACGATAAATTTTAAATTTTATGACCTAGACTTGAATCCATAACAATCGGAAATCAATTGGATAATAAATTTTCGATTTTTTCGCCCTAAAATTACGAAATTAATATTATTTATTAATTGTCATTAATTTAAATATAAATTTTAAATTTTTATGCGATTCGTTCATAAAACTTGCACGCACGAAGCAATGGACGCTTCGTGTTACCCTTAAGGGGTGTTGTATAATGCGGGCATGCGACGACGAGCAAGGGAGCTCGTCGCCCGTGCGGCACGAATGCAATGAGCAAGGGCGTAGTGCACGAGCACAAGGCAGCAGCCCTGCCTTGTGTCGTGTGCCACGAGCAATGAACGAATGGGCATGGGCGAGGGGCGAGCCAAGGCAGTCGCGTGTGGGCAGCAAGCGAGCTGCGCCACAACGCGCGCTGCCTCGCACAAGTGCGCGCAGCCTCGCGCGCAGCGAGCGCAAGCTCGCGTGCCACGAGCGCTGCGCCCAGCACAACTCGCGCGCACAGCGCGCGATGTCGCTCGCCCAGCGAGCGATGTCGCGCACCAGCGAGCGATGGCTCGCGCGCACAGCGCGCGATGTCGCCCGCCCAGCGAGCGATGTCGCGCCCCAGCGAGCGATGGCTCGCGCGCACAGCGAGCGAGCCAGCGCGCCCAGCGAGCGATCTCGCGCGCTGCGCACTGCGAGCGATAGCTCGCGTGCGATGGGGCGCTGTGCGGAGGCTTGCGATAGGACAGCAGCAGCTATGCGACGAGCGCATGGGCTGCGCGCACATGGCCAGCAATGGCTGTGTGCGTACGGCCCATGGGCGTGCAACGCGTAGGGTGTTTGCGTTACGATTAGATCGTTTTGAATGTTTAATTTGAAAATTTCAGTTCACGTAATTTTAATTAATTTTAAAATTAATAATTTGAATTAATTTCTTGGATTTAATTTTGAATATTATAATTATAATAAATGGAATTTATTCTAATTATTTTACTAAAATTAAAATCATGAATTAATTTAAATGCGACTGAAATTAAATTAAATTTTGGATTCAATTATAAAATTATATGAGCTTTAAATTTTAATTAAATTTGTATGTTTCCGGTTAGACTAGAAATACAATTTTATGTTTAAAATTAGTAAAGCATATGAATTTATTGGTTTGAGTGGGAGCGCTTTTTAGTCATAAACTCTTGATTAGGTCTACAAATCCTTAAGGTTAAAACAACTGATTAGAATTAATAAGGACTGAATAATTGGTAGATTATTGGTGCCCTTGATTAATTGCTGCAAATGTTTACGTGATGCATAATGTGTTTTACTAACCAGCTATGTGGGCCATTCATGATAATGAATGGGTGAATGGTATATATTGTATATGTACTGTTTTGCAGGTTATGAAGTGACTAGTATGGCCCAAATAGGATAGAAAATATGGTCTGCGTACCATTAATTTGAATGTAATTGGTCTAAAGTACCAAAGTTATTTTTCAATTCAAATATGGTCTGCGAACCATCAAATAGTTGTAATTAGTTATAGCTTATCCTATTTGAAGAAAATGGTGCCTCCCACGGAGATTTTCAAGACGGACTTTGAAGTCAAAGCTTCAAGATGAAGTCGGGCCATACTAGATCACAAATATCTTATGCATGTTTTAAGTTATTTATTGTTTTAAATATGTCTTAAAATGCATGAGATCAAAAGCTTGATTATGTTGCATGATTAAGGATTTTAGTTCACTTAAAATCTAACCAACATAGTAAGAGCCTTAAGTTCCAAACTTAAAAATTGAGTTAAAAGGTGCCATGCCAAAATATACACTTGCTTGGATATCCTTTACATCAATCTAGTAATAGTTTTCGCTCAGCGAGGTGTTACTTATTGGTCCTAAAGGGGCAAGGTACACAAATAATTGTGAGTACATGTTAGTTTTGGTGAAACTCAACGATATAAGTAAGGAGTCCTTTTATGTCGTGGCAAATTCGATAGGTTTACCTAATAAGTTCTTAGACGTACCTATCAACCAAGAATAGTTTCTAGACTATTAGCAAAGGCTTTTGCTTACCTAAGATGTTCTAGGATTAAGTCGACAAACTGTGCTTAGTTCTTCAATGATTTTAGGATCTTGGAATCATTTTATTCACACCTGCCGGAACAATAAATTCGAATAAAATGCTAATAACTTGTTGAAATTGCATGATTGCTTTAATTTTCAAGTTATTATTCATGATAAATGTTTAGACTTTGCATGCTTCAATGTATGTTTTAATTATTGTTTATAATTAAATATCTTGCACTGCAATAAATCCTTTTAGAAAGGTAACAGTAAATTTCCTCGATTGGTAGTGAATCCAAGAACGATTCACGGAAATGAGAGAAAGTGAGCAATTTAAAATGTACGTTTCTTTTAGCGACTTTTATGGTTGTTTTCGAAGATCAAAATCGAATGGCAAACCAATTGGTGCTTGTGAATTCAAAATACAATGTAGTTTTGAGATCATAAAGCATTGAGCTTAAACGCTCAGCTTTACCAATGGTTAACAACCTAATATCTTTGTCCATTTAATTCTCGAATGATTCTAGTCCCTAGACATTCGAATAGATCGATGCTTAGAGAACTTTAGAAGCTTCTTGTAGGATCATCTAGTTGAAACAGAATATTCAACATAAATTAAAATGAAAAGAACCTTGTTGGTGACATTGGACATGTCTAACAAAGTATAAAAGTCAACACTAAAGAATTCAATTCTTAAGACTATAAGAAAGGGTACAAGAAATAGGAAAACGAGGAACAAATGAAAGGAATTTACGATTCCGTTTCTACCTATAAATTTATGTTTAAAGAGAAGTGACCTAGCAATCAAACTTCCTTGGTATCATATACCGCTTGAGGTTCTTACTTCGGTAATAACTCAAATAATGGAAGCTAGGATACACTAATGACCTACAAGTGGGAAATGAAGCATGGCAATGCTACATTAGTTGTAGGGTCATCTAGTTTGTTTTAAGTCCTTTCAAAGGCTGGAACTTAATGGCTATTTTGTTCCATAATCAGCATACCTAAATTTCTGCTTCAAACACAGAAAGACTCACATTCAGAAGAACAAAAACAATGCTTGTTTGTTTGTTTATTTGAATGAAATGGTCAATTACTGGTTGAGTCAATATGCTTGATTAAAACAAACAACTCTTTAAAAGAACTTTACTAGGTTCAAATCAAACCCTTGATTTGAGTTCCATTAAATCTTTGGCATTGTTGCTTAGACCATATCAACAAGTTAACATTCATAAGCTCTATTTTGATGGACTTTTGAAAGTTGGTTGATTTCTAGATCAACTTAAGACAAGCTAGTCTTACTTGTTGAAAGTAACAAAGAATATGAACTATTGTTAGAACGCCTAGACGATAGAGTTCAAAGCTAAAGAAAGGTTTTATGACTTTATTATTTCACATGGATTTGAGTGAATATAGGTTTATTTACTCAAATGTGATATAAGTTGAATCTGTTTGGCTAGTTCAAAGATTCAGAAGTATAAAATCCACTCGGCAAGAAATCATAAAGATCTAGGTTAGATCATGTTGATGATTACTTGAGACCAAATATGATCATCAATGATTGTGTGTTGTAATTTCACAATCTAGCTCCATGAGATATGGCATATCTACGTTGGAATGATCGAAGTCAATTAGTACTTGATTCGATCAATGATGAATCATAAAGACTTTTCCTATAATTTCTAAAACAAATGCTCAACTACCACCAAACTAAACCAATTCGTCAAAGCTATTGAAAAGTAATTTCAGAATAACTTTCATAAAATATATCTAGAGAGTTGCAAAACTCAGTGGGAGCTTAGTGTTTGTCATTCGACAAACTAAGGCCCAAGTATAGATATATGTTTCATTGTGATTTATTCAAATGAGACACAAGGGTATTGTTTCTACCACGAATTTTTGAGAACATAATGTTTGTTTGCTCGAAATAATGTCCTTTTGGAGATTCGTTTCCAAAATGACAAGTGGGAGAAAATAGACCTCGAAAGTTTTCGAGGCGAACAACAAACATAAACGGACATTCCGGAGGCTTTTCGAAGTGCTTCAGAAAATCCGAACTTATTCTTTAAGGACGTTAGAAGTGGCTTTAAAGAATAGATATCTCTTAGAAGACTTTACAAATGCTTCAAGGAGAACAGAATATTCAAAGGACTTTCAAGTGGCTATTGATATTCTATTGTTTGATGTTCTATACCCAAGTAGGCATAGAATTCAAGTCACTGAAACTATGAGATTCTTCTATTAGATAGTAAAGAAACATAGAGATCAAGTCAATGAAACTATGAGATTCTTCTATTAAATAGTGAAGAAACCTACAACTTGCAGTCAAACTATTATCATATAAATTAATGAGTTTGTGACTTGTAAGAAAGCTATGACGAAATATAGATTCCCTAAAATGGTTAGAGGCCATATATAGACTATATGGTTAGAGGCCATAAAACATACTCAATGTTTTGATGACAAAATTAAAATTTTGTTGATTTGCAAGAATAGTTTCACATCTATTGGTTGCAAGTTTGTTTTAAGGATAAAAACCATCAAACATGAAATTGTGTTCACACGCAAAGCTAGATTAGTTGCTAAAGGTTACAAGCAAATTCATGACATGGATTGTGTTGAAACCTCATGCATAATCGTAATGCTCAAGTCTATAATTCAAGCAATGATTGCATATTGGTACATATAGCAATTGGATGACAAAACGTATTCCTCAATCAAATGTTGGAATAAACTATGTACATGGTATGTCATAGGATTTGTGGATCCAAATAAATGCTTGAAAAAGAAAGCTAGCTTATGAAATCTAAAGTATAGATTTAAGCAAGCAATTGGGAATTGGAACTGTATTTTAAGTGAAGCTAATAAGCATTTTAGTTTCATAAAATATACATGATTCTTATAGATGTATAAGAAGTTTAGTGGGAGTACATAAAAACTTATTTGGTCCTATGTGTATCACACACATATCTCTCTATTGTGAAATAACATTCAAATGCTAATGACTTGGATTTGAAATTATTCACCAATAATGGACCATGGCGAAACTTAGTACATACTGGGTATTAAGATCTATTTACAAAGATCTTATAATATTGTTTTAGATTAAGTAATGGCATTTACTAAATCAAACACGAAAGTCTCCATTGGAGATATTCGACCCATGTGAATAAATCTAAGTAAAGGATGTTTGAACTATGTATAAGCATTTACTAAGTTAAACATCAAAGAGTCTAAATGAGATTCTTAACCTATATTATATGTCAAAGAATTTAGCTGGATTCAGTATCTACTAAAATTGAATGAGCTAAAGTTACATGAATAGAATTCAATTGGGAATTATTCTGCAAAAAAATTTATCATGTATGATATAATATGAGGATCGCCAAAAACGTATCGTATGACTTTAAGGCATGACGAACATATACCAATCTCTATTGATCTAAGTGAAGATCAACTAGATTGAGACCAAGAATACTTATGGTACTTGAAAAGGTACATAGGAATAGTTCTTGATTCAAGGAAATAAAGATACGCTAAATATTGATGCTACACGCATAAACACTGGCAAAGGATCAAGCAAGACCCTTTGGAGTTAACCATTGATAAGGACGAGCTATAGAGCATCGTGTTTTGAAATGGCAACATGGATTGGAGACCATGAGTTGTTGCGTGGGAAATTAAAATATTAATTTCTATGTTCTAAGATATAGTTGGAGAGTCTTCCACATATCTATGAACTGCTTGGATAGGTAAATCCAAACAAAGCATCACTAGCAACCTATGCAGTTGAAGTAAAAGTAATTATTGCCTAAGAAGCAATAAAACAGGGTTGTTTAAAGTTCTTCACTGAACTTGGGTAGATCACCTATCTGCTGGCTTGATGGTTCTTCATTGAAAAATGCGTGGAACCACTCTTGAAGCAAGAAAACGTCTGCTAACTTAATGGTTCTTCATTGCAAAATGCGTAGAACCACTAATGTAGTAAGAAAGACTAGATCACATAATAAACAAACTCGAAAAGATCTTATCATCATATCTCAAAAAACATTCGATGAAAAGGATGTTAAGATTGGCAAAGCATGATAACTAAACCTATGCAACAAGTGAGAAGCAACACTCACGTTGTAGCA
>NW_026614371.1:50000-57500 GCF_020520425.1 Spinacia oleracea | reverse complement strand
ATAATATAGGTTAAGAATCTCATTTAGACTCATTGATGTTTAACTTAGTAAATGCTTATACATAGTTCAAACATCCTTTACTTAGATTTATTCACATGGGTCGAATATCTCCAATGGAGACTTTCGAGTTTGATTTAGTAAATGCCATTACTTAATCCAAAATAATATCATAAGATCTTTGTAAATAGATCTTAATACCCAGTATGTACTAAGTTTCGCCATGGTCCATCATTGATGAATAATTTCAAATCTAAGTCATTAGCATTTGAATGTTATTTTACAATAGAGAGATGTGTGTGTGATACACATAGGACCAATTAAGTTTTATGTACTCCCACTAAACTTCTTATATATCTATAAGAATCATGTACATTTTATGAAACTAAAATACTTATTAGCTTCACTAAAATACATTTCTAATTCCCAATTGCTTGCTTAAATCTGTACTTTAGATTTCATAAGCTAGCTTTCTTTTTCAAGCATTTATTTGGATCCACAAATCCTATGACATACCATGTACATAGTTTATTCCAACATTTGATTGAGGAATACGTTTTGTCATCCAATTGCTATATGTACCAATATGCAATCATTGCTTGAATTATAGACTTAAGCATTACGATTTTGCATGAGGTTTCAACACAATCCATGCCATGAATTTGCTTGTAACCTTTAGCAACTAATCTAGCTTTGTGTGTGAACACAATTCCATGTTTGATGGTTTTTATCCTTAAAACAAACTTGCAACCAATAGGTGTGAAACTATTCTTGCAAATCAACAAAAAATTCAATTTTGTCATCAAAACATTGAGTATGTTTTATGGCCTCTAACCATTTAAAACATTTGAGTCTATATATGGCCTCTAACCATTTTAGGGAATCTGGGTTTCGTCATAGCTTTCTTACAAGTCACAAACTCATTAATCTACATGATAATAGTTTGACTGCAAGTTGTAGGTTTCTTCACTATTTAATAGAAGAATCTCATAGTTTCATTGACCTGATCTCTATGTTTCCTTACTATCTAATAGAAGAATCTCATAGTTCCAGTGACTTGAACTCTATGCCTACTAGGGTATAGAACATCAAACAATAGAATATCAAATAGCCACTTGAAAGTCCTTTGAATATTCTGTTCTCCTTGAAGCACTTGTAAAGTCTTCTAAGAGATGTCTATTCTTTAAAGCCACTTCTAAAGTCCTTAAAGAATAAGTTCGGATTTTCTGAAGCACTTCGAAAAGCCTCCGGAATGTCCGTTTATGTTTGTTGTTCGTCTCGAAGACTTTCGAGGTCTATTTTCTCCCACTTGTCATTTTGGAAACGAATCTCCAAAAGGACATTATTTCGAGCAAACAAACATTATGTTCAAAAATTTGTGGTAGAAACAATACCCTTGTGTCTCATTTGAATAAATCACAATGAAACATATATCTATACTTGGGCCTTAGTTTGTTGAATAACAAACACTAAGCTCCCACTGAGTTTAGCAACTCTCTAGATATATATTTTATGAAAAGTTATTCTGAATTTACTTTTCAATAGCTTTGACGAATTTTGGTTTAGTTTGGTGGTAGTTGAGCATTTTGTTTTAGAAATTATAGGAAAAGTCTTTATGATTCATCATTAATCGAATCAAGTACTAATTGACTTCGATTATTCCAACTAAGATATGCCATATCTTATGGACCTAGATTGTGAAATTACACCACACAACCATTGATGATCATATTTGGTCTCAAGTAATCATTAACATGATCTAACCTAGATCTTTATGATTTCTTGCCAAGTGGATTTTATACTTCTGAATCTTTGAACTAGCCAAACAGATTCAACTTATATCACATTTGAGTAAATAAACCTATATTCACTCAAATCCATGTGAAATAATAAAGTCATAAAACCTTTCTTTAGCTTTGAACTCTATCGTCTAGGCGTTCTAACAATAGTTCATATTCTTTGTTACTTTCAACAAGTAAGACTAGCTTGTCTTAAGTTGATCTAGAAATCAACCAACTTTCAAAAGTCCATTTAAAATAGATCTTGTGAATGTTAACTTGTTGATATGGTCTAAGCAACAATGCCAAAGATTAGTGGAACTCAAATCAAGGGTTTGATTTGAACCTAGTAAAGTTCTTTAAAGAGTTGTTTGTTTTAATCAAGCATATTGACTCAACCAGTAATTGACCATTTTATTCAAATAAACAAACAAACAAGCATTGTTTTTGTTCTTCTGAATGTGAGTCTTTCTGTGTTTGAAGCAGAAATTTAGGTATGCTGATTATGGAACAAAATAGCCATTATGTTCCAGCCTTTGAAAGGACTTAAAACAAACTAGATGACCCTACAACTAATGTAGCATTGCCATGCTTCATTTCCCACTTGTAGGTCATTAGTGTATCCTAGCTTCCATTATTTGAGTTATTACCGAAGTAAGAACCTCAAGCGGTATATGATACCAAGGAAGTTTGATTGCTAGGTCACTTCTCTTTAAACATAAATTTATAGGTAGAAACGGAATCGTAAATTCCTTTCATTTGTTCCTCGTTTTCCTATTTCTTGTACCCTTTCTTATAGTCTTAAGAATTGAATTCTTTAGTGTTGACTTTTATACTTTGTTAGACATGTCCAATGTCACCAACAAGGTTCTTTTCCATTTTAATTTATGTTGAATATTTTGTTTCAACTAGATGATCTTACCAGAAGCTTCTAAAGTTCTCTAAGCATCGATCTATTCGAATGTCTAGGGACTAGACTCATTCGAGAATTAAATGGACAAAGATATTAGGTTGTTAACCATTGGTAAAGCTGAGCGTATTAAACTCAATGCTTTATGATCTCAAAACTACATTGTATTTTGAATTCACAAGCACCAATCGGTTTGCCATTCGATTTTGATTCTCGAAAACAACCATAAAAGTCGATATAAGAAATGTACATTTTAAATTGCTCACTTTCTCTCATTTCCGTGAATCGTTCTTGGATTCACTACCAATCGAGGAAATTTACTGTTACCTTTCTAAAAGGATTTATTGCAGTGCAAGATATTTAATTATAAACAATAATTAAAACATACATTGAAGCATGCAAAGTCTAAACATTTATCATGAATAATAACTTGAAATTAAAGCAACCATGCAATTCAAACAAGTTATTAGCATTTTATTCGATTTTATTGTTCCGGCAGGTGTGAATAAAATGATTCCAAGACCCTAAAATCATTGAAGAATTAAGCACAGTTTGTCGACTCAATTCTAAAACATTTTAGGTAAGCAAAAGCCTTTTGCTAATAGTCTAGAAACTACTCTTGGTTGATAGGTACGTCTAAGAACTTATTAGGTAAACCTATCGATTTTGCCACGACATAAAAGGACTCCTTACTTATATCGTTGAGTTTCACCAAAACTAACATGTACTCACAATTATTTGTGTACCTTGCCCCTTTAGGACCAATAAGTAACACCTCGCTGAGCGAAAACTATTACTAGATTGATGTAAAGGATATCCAAGCAAGTGTATATTTTGGCATGGCACCTTTTAACTCAATTTTTAAGTTTGGAACTTAAGGCTCTTACTATGTTGGTTAGATTTTAAGTGAACTAAAATCCTTAATCATGCAACATAATCAAGCTTTTGATCTCATGCATTTTAAGACATATTTAAAGCAATAAATAACTTAAAACATGCATAAGATATTTGTGATCTAGTATGGCCCGACTTCATCTTGAAGCTTTGACTTCAAAGTCCGTCTTGAAAATCTCCGTGGGAGGCACCATTTTCTTCAAATAGGATAAGTTATAACTAATTACAACTATTTGATGGTACGCAGACCATATTTGAATTGAAAAACAACTTTGGTGCTTTAGACCAATTACATTCAAATTAATGGTACGCAGACCATATTTTCTATCCTATTTGGGCCATACTAGTCACTTCATAACCTGCAAAACAGTACATATACAATATATACCATTCACCCATTCATTATCATGAATGGCCCACATAGCTGGTTAGTTAAAACACATTATGCATCACGTAAACATTTGCAGCAATTAATCAAGGTCACCAATAATCTACCAATTATTCAGTCCTTATTAATTCTAATCGAGTTGTTTTAACCTTAAGGATTTGTAGACCTAATCAAGAGTTTATGACTAAAAAGTGCTCCCACTCAAACCAATAAATTCATATGCTTTACTAATTTTAAACATAAAATTGTATTTCTAGTCTAACCGGAAACATACAAATTTAATTAAAATTTAAAGCTCATATAAATTTATAATTGAATCCAAAAATTTAATTTAATTTCAGTCGCATTTAAATTAATTCATGATTTTAATTTTAGTAAAATAATTAGAATAAATTCCATTTATTATAATTATAATATTCAAAATTAAAATCCAAGAAATTAATTCAAATTATTAATTTTAAAATTAATTAAAATTACGTGAACTGAAATTTTCAAATTAAACATTCAAAACGATCTAATCGAAACGCAAACACCCTACGCGTTGCACGCCCATGGGCCGTACGCACACAGCCATTGCTGGCCATGTGCGCGCAGCCCATGCGCTCGTTGCATAGCTGCTGCTGTCCCATACGCAAGCCTCCGCACAGCGCCCACCGCACGCGAGCTATCGCTCGCAGCGCGCGCGCGTTACCGCGCTCGCTGGTGCGCGAGATCGCTCGCTGGTGCGCGCGAGCCATCGCTCGCTGGGGCGCTGCATCGCTCGCTGGTGCGCGCGAGCCATCGCTCGCTGGCGCGCGAGATCGCGCGATGGTGCGCGCGAGCCATCGCTCGCTGGCGCGCGAGATCGCTCGCTGGTGCGCGCGAGCAATCGCTCGCTGGCGCGCGAGATCGCTCGCTGGTGCGCGCGAGTGATGCTGTGCGCAGCGCTCGTGGCACGCGAGCTTGCGCTCGCTGCGCACGAGGCTGCGCGCTGTTATGCGAGGCAGCGCGCGCTGTGGCGCAGCTCGCTTGCTGCCCACACGCGACTGCCTTGGCTCGCCCCTCGCCCATGCCCATCCGTTCATTGTTCGTGGCACACGACACAAGGCAGGGCTGCTGCCTTGTGCTCGTGCACTACGCCCTTGCTCATTGCATTCGTGCCGCACGGGCGACGAGCTCCCTTGCTCGTCGTCGCATGCCCGCATTATACAACACCCCTTAAGGGTAACACGAAGCGTCCATTGCTTCGTGCGTGCAAGTTATTTGAACGAATCGCATAAAAATTTAAAATTTATATTTAAAATTAATGACAAATTAATAAATATTATTAATTTCATAATTTTAGGGCGAAAAAATCGAAAATTTATTATCCAATTGATTTCCGATTGATATGGATTCAAGTCTAGGTCATAAAAATTTAAAATTTATCGTAAATTTACAATTTTTATGGTGGTTTTTAATCATAGGTTTCTAATTAAATTACAATTAATTATGAAAATCAAATTAATTCTAAATTATTCTAATTTTCAACAAATTAATCATAATTACAAATTAGATTGCATAATTAACAAGACTAGGCATTCAAACTTGTTAAACATATGCAGTAGGTCAATCAAAAATTCAAGATTTATCAACAAGAATCGCAAATATTTAATTTAACATCTTAAATTTACGAAATTTTGCATCCGAAAAACTAAAACCTTCGAAAAGTCATAGTTAGGCTTCGAATTTGAGAATTCTGGGTTCGGCAGAAAAATACTATTTTTGTCAAAATTTTAGAATGCCTTTTACATGCGGAATTGACACAAAAATCACTCAATTCGGATGAGTAATGAAGAAACTGCCGAAAAACTGCGTACATATAATTAAATAAACGCAATTTGCAATTAATTAACAATTACGAAAATTAATCACCCCTTTTAATTCTTGCAAATTTGTAATATTTAACCATGTTCATGCAATTTAGATTATGAAAATAATAAGGGGCTCGTGATACCACTGTTAGGTTATGATACATATGACATTTACATAAATCATGCGGAAACAACCATTAACCCAGGAAACATATTATTTACACATAATCATTTAGCATAGTTTAGATGCATACTCTTTGTTGCGTGCCTTCCCTAGCTGCGCCCGAACCGAACAAGAACAAGTCTTTTAGGACTCCAAGTGTCGTCCCTCCGTAGAAAGTCCACAGCACGTCCGGATCCGCCTTAAGATTGACCAACTAGAATCGCCCTTAAGGTACTCAGAAAATTCGGCACTTTTGGGGCAAGATGGGTGTTTGAATTTTCTCTCAAAAACTCACTTTTGAATACTTTGAAAAAACTTCTGTCTAAATTATGACCCCTAGGCCTTTATTTATAGAGTTATGGAAAAGGAATCGTAATCCTAGTAGGATGCGAATTAATTGGAATTAGAATTCTACATGAATTCTATTTAATCAATTTATCCAATAGGAATAGACATTTAATCATACACTGACTCTTGCAGATTCAGGAATCTCGCATGAGCTGAAACTCACACACACACGGCAGCCACAAGGGCTGCCCATGCATGCGAGCAGCAGCTCACGCAGCGCGGCCCACGCATGCGCGGCCTTGTGCGCGCTGGGCTGTGGCGTGCGTGCTTGCTGGGCGATGGCCTGGCTTCGTGCTGGGCCTTCGTCCGGCAGGCCTCGTCCGATGCTAATTCGTACGATACGCTTCCGATTAAATTTCCATTTCCGGAATCTATTTCCGATACGAACAATATTTAATATTTCCGATTCCGGAATTAATTTCCGTTTCGAACAAATATTTAATATTTCCGTTTCCGGAATTATTTTCCGATTCCGGTAATATTTCCGATTCTGACAATATTTCCGTTTCCGGCAATATTTCCGATTCTGGTAATATTTCCATTTCCAATAATATTTTCCGATACGTACCATGTTTCCGTTTCCGGCAACATCTACGACTTGGATAATATTCATATTTCCGATACGATCCATATTTCCGTTTCCGGCAATATCATCGTTTCCGGAGTATTCATTTCTTGCCTGTGACGATCTTAGCTCCCACTGAAACCAAGATCCGTCGGTTCCGAATATTCATAGATGGAGTATTTAATGCCATTAAATACTTGATCCGTTTACGTACTATTTGTGTGACCCTACGGGTTCAGTCAAGAGTAAGCTGTGGATTAATATCATTAATTCCACTTGAACTGAAGCGGCCTCTAGCTAGGCATTCAGCTCACTTGATCTCACTGAATTATTAACTCGTTAATTAATACTGAACCGCATTTATTAGACTTAACATAGAATGCATACTTGGACCAAGGGCATTATTTCCTTCAGTATGCTCACACTCGAACCCTTCTCAGAAGATCAAGGTCGGTCGGCGGTGCACCCGCTAGGGGATCCCGCCAATTAGCTTCCTTGCGCCGTACGGGTTTACTCGCCCGTTGACTCGCACACATGTCAGACTCCTTGGTCCGTGTTTCAAGACGGGCCGAATGGGGGGCCCGCAGGCCGACGCCTGGAGCGCGCAGGTGCCGAAGCACGCCGT
>NW_026614371.1:35000-45000 GCF_020520425.1 Spinacia oleracea | reverse complement strand
AAGCACGTAATCAGCAAAGCTGAGTACTACATACTAAAACAACAACAATCCTAGCATGATACTATCAAACCAACAACCCTAACATGATACTAATAAATATAAGTAAGGACAGACAAAACATAATAATTTGACGACCATACTCGACTAGGCTAAGCTAGACTTAATGACAATGATATTATTTTAGTTGAAATAGACAATGGACCGAGTTGTCCAACCAAAAGTCTTCCCCAAGGAAGACGAGGTACGGGCGCGACTCCGTAACCTCAGTGACCTGCGATATCGAGGAACGTTTGAATAAAAATAGAACACGGTGATCAATCCGGTCCCAGAAAAGGCCATGGGCTACCACCATGAACCCCAACTCCTGTTTGTCCGTCACTTCAGACGTGCACAGTCTAAAGCTATTGCTATTCGGTTTCACTTTACATGATTTACAAATTGAGATTCCGTTATGACTCAACCATTACATAAGACATACAATTCACATTTGTTCACAACTGTTTTTATCTTGGAATTAAGTAAGTGATCATAAAAGCATCAATCAAGACTCATTCCAATTTATCCAACCTTTCCTTTAACCATGAGCAACCCTGTATATGGGCATAAAGTTTCAACTTACTAAACAAGGTCCTCCGCCCTCATAAAGTAGTGAAAAGATAGAAAGGGAACAACAACCAATCGATCCAAACCAATCATATAGAATAATCTAGTGTTCCCAACCAACATGTTTGTATCAATCATCCATACTAACATGTTACAGTTCTCATAGTGCAAAATAAGTTCAATAAGTTTGTCCAACAGTATTAAACATGCACATTCAATATAACCCAGTTCGTCCATAATATCAACATAACCAAGTTCAACAACAAGATTCAACATGGTTTCAACAATTAGCACACATTCCAAGCACACAGGTATGTACGTACCTTGTGTAAACAAACTGATAGGCCACTTTAACACTTTCAAAAGTCGCCTAAAGAGAATTCTCCGCCTAAAACAACCAACAAATAATCCCAATAAATTCCTAATCATTGACAACCATAAGAAAGCATTCTAAATGCATCCTAAACATATTTAGAACTTTCCCCAATATCAAAACTTAAACATTTGATTTCCTAGAATCATGATTATTGAATTAGTGATTGAAATTCGTTGAAAACTTTTGCAAACATCGTACTTTAAATTTTCAGCAATATAATTTCATTTAAAAGCTTCACCATGGTCAATCTACGTTCCTAGTATCTCAACACAACCAATTCAATGATCCATACTCAACCCATCATGATTAATAATCATAAAAACCTTGAATTTCATACTTTAAATAATCAAAAATCAATATTTCAATGTAATTAGATAATCTGAAAATTAATAACTTTATTATAAAATCCATATAATCTCAAATTTATAATTTAAATCACAAAACCCATAACTTTAATTCAAGAAAACATAATTCAAGTTAATAAATTATGATTAAGCCCTAATCTTAATTTTAATTAATCAAAACTGAAAATTAATTCGTTTTTAATCTCAACATCAAATCTGAAAATCATATTTACCATAAAAATTATAAATTTAATTTAAGAACATAATCTAAATTAACAAACTTTAATTTAAAATAATTAGTTACTTAGGGTTTAAGAAAGTTACCAATTCAAGAAGGAGGAGAGAGAGTTGGCTGGCGGACAGAGGTGGCTTGCGGCAGGGCTGAGAGACGGCGGCACACGGTGGTGCTACTTGCGGTGGCTGCGCGAACGAGTGGTGGTCATCCACAATCAGTTGAATACACAACCACAACAAAAGAATAAAAGAGAAAAGAGAAAGGGAGGAGGAAAGAGAACTACCGGCGAGCAGGGACAAGGCAGCGGCGGCGCAGGCTGGGTGGCGACGCGGGGGCTGCGCGAGCAAGGTGGTGGTGAGAGCTGGTGGTCAGCGACGTGGCTGTTGGCTCGGGCAACAAAGAACGAGTGAGAAAGAGAGTCACACAAAAAGGAGAACGGAAGAGAAAGAAAGAAGGAGAAGGGGATGAAGCGGTGGCTTACCGGCGAGGTGGTCTGGCGGCCTTGGTGGCGTGCTCGTGGTGGTCGGCGGCTGGGCAGAGGGAGGAAGAGGAAGCAGGAAAGGAGAGAGATGGGTTTTGCCCTTTTTGGTTTTTACGTGAAGTAGGAATAGAGGGGTTTGGTGTTTTGTGTTTTGTGTTTTACATGGAGTAGAAGTATGGGGTTATGGGTTTATAATATTGGGCTTTATTCAATTGGGCTAGACTTAGGAATTTAGTTTTAGGATTCGAATCCAAAATCGGATAGGATCGTTTTCTAAATTTAATCGATTTTCGTAATTCGAATTCGTTTTAACGTAAAATTCGAAAATACATTTTGATTTCGTAAGTCATTAAAGTATTCAAAATGAGATAAAATAATTATATTTTAATTACATATTCATTTCTAAAATCCGCAAATTGTACTTAAATATATTAAATATACGTAAAAAATATAAACAATGTATAAAATTACGGGGGATTACAATCTACCCCTCTTAAAAGAAGTTTCGTCCCGAAACTTGACACGAAAATTCACCTATCTTTCCAAACTTTTCAACTCATTCTCATTGGAGAAATACTTGTGGCATTTATGTACACTCTTTTGCCAACTTAAAGTTTCTTGAATTACTCATGAACACCTATTTGTTACGCGAAGAATCTATTTACTTGCATCGACATGAATAATTTGCTAAAATAAGCATAAAAATGCATAAAAACACCATAAAATTAGGTAAAAAGCGCGAATTTATATCGTATTCTACCCCTCTTAAAGAAAACGAGTTACGCCCTCGTAACTCATCTCAGGGAATAACTTTGGGTATTTCCTTTCTTCAACGAATTCTGCCCCCAATACTATATTTTCACTAAAATCATCCCAACAAGTGGAACCTCTACACTTCTTTCCCATACAATGCCTCAACATGTGACATCTTACTGTTCGTATGGTAACTATCTTTCAAGAAATCCAATCGAATCTAGGTGGTTCCCCAGTTACTCTTAAAGTCAATAACACGGGCTCTCAACATATATTCCGTAGTTTGGTTAGTCCTCCCAGGCTGACCATCAATTGCAGGGTGGAAAGCAGTATATTTTTCGATGTTGTCCCCAAGATTCAACTGGGCCTTATTGCCAAAGTTTCAGACTTTTGTGCTCGGTAAGGATCTTACGTGTTGCCCTATAAAGGTAATGTCTCCAAATATTCGCAGGTAACACAATAGCAGCTAACTTTAGGTCATGGGTTTGGTAATTAGGCTTACAAGGTTTCAATTGACGCGACAACAGTTGCGGAGGTCAAATTCTCTTTTAAAATCTAGAAGCTTCCTCACTTTTCTCACTTCACTCAAATTTTGATTCCTTTTTCAACAAGTTTGCCATTGGTTTTGCTCTCTTCTAAAGTCTTCACAACCTCTTATAACAGTCAAATAGGCCTAGGAAACTTCAAATATTAGACACGTTCTTTGGAGTAGGTCACTCACTCACAGCTCGAACCTTAGCAGGATCTACAGACACTCCTTCTGCTCAACTTTCCTTTTCTACTGAACCTCATTACGCCTTTCATGGATTTATAACTCTTGGGCTTAAATCCTAGTATTTCACCAATTCATATATTCCCCTCTTTTCAAGACAACAAATTTCTAACAATCCTGGACCACTCGAATCTTCTCTTAATTTTACTCCCTTACGTAACGTGGTTTTCGATCAATATAGTCCTTCACTTTTCCACCGGTGTCACTTATACGCACATGACTTCAAGATTTGTGTACTTCATTCACATAAAACTAGATTCTATCTAAGCGTCTCCAAAGTAATCCTCAAGATTTCATTATGCTCTTTTCATTCCTTGAATAAATCAGGATACCATCAGTAACATAATAACGAACTTAATTCGGGATTCGTAGAAAATCTTATTCATCAAATCCATAATTATGGCAGGTGCATTGGTTAACCCAAAAGACATTACTCTAAACCCATAATGACAATAACGAGTCCTAATGAGGTCTTAGGTATATCTTTATCAGCTATCCTCAATTGGTGATACTTCAAACACAAATCATTCTTCGATAACACACTCGCCCAGTTCAATTGATCCAATAGATACTTGCTCTTGATGATGTTTAGCTCCCTAAAATCGATGCATAATTCCATACTCTTATCTTTCTCCTTAACAAACAACACAGGAGCTCCCCACGGTGATGCACTAGGCCTAATATATTCCTTGACCAAACAACTCTTGCAACTTTTTCTTAATTAGCTCATTTCAGGAGGTGTCATTCTATATGGTGCTCTAGATATATGCGTCATTCTAGGAACTAAGTCTATAGGGGACTCAACGGCTCTTAGCAAGTGGCATACCTGCAATCTCACTAGGAAACACATCCATGAATTCATTCACAGTTGGAACATCCTCGATCTTCATTCCGACTTCTTAACTCACATCTAGCTCCTACAGAAAAATAGTTCACACTCCTTATCATCAATTTCCTCACTTGCATTGCAGAAATAACCCCAAGGTTCTTGGTCTTCCCAAAACGTTTATATGAGGTCAAATTTCCAATAGGGTTCCTTATACTTAGTTTCTGAATTACAAACTCTAACTTGGCCCTGAACAAACTTAGCCAATCCATCCCCAAAATTACATATAGGTTTCCCAGATTAAACTCTATCAAATCGGAAAGAAAACGCAATCTTTTATCTTAAAAGGCGGATTCTTAAACAACTTGGTACACCTTATGGTTACACTAGTAGGTATACTAACAGGTAAATCAATTACTCAAAATCTACCAAATTCAGACTCTTAACAACAGATGACGAAACAAAAGAATAAGTTGCTCCCGAATCACATAATGTTTTAACTAGCACAGAGTTAATAGAAAAAGTACCATGAACTACGTCTGCAGAATATTCAGCTTCATTTCTAGACATCAAGAACGGTTTGCCCGGAGTCTTATTCTGGTTGTTGTTATCATTTGCGGGCTTATTATAGTTTCCTTGATTGTTTTGTGCCCCTCCAGGCTTTGAATCTTGTCTTCCAGACTGGTTAAACCTCACTTGATTTTCACTTCCATTACCATTTTGTTCCTTTTTCTGCTTGGTGAAGCACTCATACTCCCTATGGCCCCTTTTCTGACAATAGTTGCATGTCACTAATTCTCCCTTGCAGTTTTTACCAGGATGGTTGTTGTTGCATCTCTTACAGTGATGCACTCTCTCAGATTGGTTGCTATTGTTGTGCCCCTGATTGTTCCTCTGTTGAAAATTTCCATTTCCACCCTCATTCCTGTTCACTTTCGTACTTTTCTTGAAATTCCCTTGGTTTTTCCCAGCATTAAACTCTTTTCTTTTCTCCCCAACCACATTTTTCTTGTCCCTTCTAGACTGCAATTCATAAATATGGGTGGTTTTCTCACGCACATTATCTAGGGATGTAAAGGTTTCTCCATCTAATCCCAACTGAATCTCATCGGTCAACCCTTGCTCAAACCTCTGAGCCTTTAGCTCCTCAGTAGCTACCACCTCAGGTGCAAACCTCGACAAAGTTATAAACTTACTATAGTATTCAGCGATAGTCATACTCCCCATCCCAAGGTTTATGAATTCTTGCGCTTTTCGTTTTGTTATGAAAGGAGGATAAAACTTTTCCCTCAATGCAACAACAAATGAGTCCCAATTAAATCCTTCAACAACACTTAGCCTAGTTCCATTCTCTTTCCAGCATAGATCGGCCTCATCTTTTAGGTAAAGGACAGCTTGACCTATTTTCATATTTTCAGGACAGTTTACCACCCAAAATAGTTTTTCAAACTCCCTAATCCAGTTTTCTAGGAAGGTCGGGTCTGCTTGCCCCTTGAAGTATGGTGGCTTAACTTTCGCAAGCCTTTCAAACATGTCTCCTGCAGAATTGGGGCGCTCAGTTCTTTCCTGGGCTAGTTTTTCCGCCAAGAGGCGAAAGACAGCAGCTAGGTCATTACTGTTGGTCATCCTAGAACGCGACCTGAAATTAATATACTCTAATTCAGGTTCAAAACTTTACTTATATTATCCTCTAGCAATGTAATATCACACCAACATCCAAAATTCACATAAAATGAACAATCATCTACGAATGATATTTGCATGCAGAACATTCAGCTGAGAAACAAGGAATAACTTCAATCATCACGAATAATAAGGTTGAATAAAGAAGAAAACATTCCCCTTGCGTGCCCGTAATAAACTTTGATCCTTTGGATAATCCATAATCTAACTTTTATTCCTCAAAAGAATGTCGATAACAATCCTAAATATTAACACACACCTGTTCTCAAAATAAAGTAAAAAGGTTCTACGATATAAACATAAACTATGGTTGGGCGAATTGTCCAACATTTTCTCACACGCAACTAAATATGTAAGCAAAGTTAAAGGGAGACATCATCGGACTTGTCCTTTGATTCGTTATAATCGTCTAGGGTGAACAACTCATACTTAAGTTCATCATCATCATCCATATCACAATAATAAGCTTCTTTTCTTGGCCTTGAGGATCTTCGTAGACCTTGAAGTTGATGATTATTTTCCTCTAGCTCAGGCTCGGGCTCGGGCTCAGGTTCAGGCTCAAACTCAAACTCAATCTCAGGCTCAGAATCAGATTCAACCCTCAGAAAGGCTTTGTAGATATCCATTTTTGTTTGACCCACAGCACGGTCATACTCACGAATTGCCTCATCATCACTACCATATGCACTTGTTTTCATTACTTCGCGACAAATGTGCTATAGACTACGAATTCTACTGTCAGGTTCATAATTCATCACCTTTTCATCATCACTCATAATAAGATTGGAGTCACCATCACTTAGAACGATAGGGCTGGAGTCATCATCACTCAGAACGATAGGGTTAGAGTTGCTCCCTACTCTATTCTCTTCTATGTCAGACATGATTAGTGATCTATGACGATTAAACATAGTTTCTATGTTAGTAATTAGTACTCTCACTTACCGTACGATCCCACAATACACCATAAGTAAGAATAAATAGCAATCGCAAAGCATAGGAAGGACACAAACAGTTAGTAGGCAGATAAAGTACAATCATGTTGATATAATGCAAACACAATGCTTCTATTCTATATGCCCTTTCCTATACTACCCATCTCTCATAATAAATCATAGTAAAACACTGAAATGTTTAAAGAATAAAACAAGAATGAATAATAAAAACGATTTTTTTTTATATATATATATATAACACCCCAACAATTCCCATTTTCTAAAATAACCCCTTTTTAAATATAACTGTAGGGAATTATCAAAGTATTATCGCCCGTGTGAAAACGTTACGGCTTATTCAGAATTTTGCAGCGGAAAACATAAAACTAACTTTTAGGTTCATAAATAATCTATTACATATTAGGTCCAAACCAATTAACTGAATTAAGGAAATACGAATAGTACGACAAATTTCAAATCCAAGTTAACAAATTAAATCACTTAATTAAACGAATAGAACTACAAGCTCTCTAATCCCGATCCCAATGATGCATCATCTTCAAACCTGTAGATGGGCAACGCTTATTGATCCTTAGAGACTGCTCACCAAAGATGGGTCATCACAGGATCAATAAGGCATAGCCATGATCAACACACACAAACAAAGCACGTAATCAGCAAAGCTGAGTACTACATACTAAAACAACAACAATCCTAGCATGATACTATCAAACCAACAACCCTAACATGATACTAATAAATATAAGTAAGGACAGACAAAACATAATAATTTGACGACCATACTCGACTAGGCTAAGCTAGACTTAATGACAATGATATTATTTTAGTTGAAATAGACAATGGACCGAGTTGTCCAACCAAAAGTCTTCCCCAAGGAAGACGAGGTACGGGCGCGACTCCGTAACCTCAGTGACCTGCGATATCGAGGAACGTTTGAATAAAAATAGAACACGGTGATCAATCCGGTCCCAGAAAAGGCCATGGGCTACCACCATGAACCCCAACTCCTGTTTGTCCGTCACTTCAGACGTGCACAGTCTAAAGCTATTGCTATTCGGTTTCACTTTACATGATTTACAAATTGAGATTCCGTTATGACTCAACCATTACATAAGACATACAATTCACATTTGTTCACAACTGTTTTTATCTTGGAATTAAGTAAGTGATCATAAAAGCATCAATCAAGACTCATTCCAATTTATCCAACCTTTCCTTTAACCATGAGCAACCCTGTATATGGGCATAAAGTTTCAACTTACTAAACAAGGTCCTCCGCCCTCATAAAGTAGTGAAAAGATAGAAAGGGAACAACAACCAATCGATCCAAACCAATCATATAGAATAATCTAGTGTTCCCAACCAACATGTTTGTATCAATCATCCATACTAACATGTTACAGTTCTCATAGTGCAAAATAAGTTCAATAAGTTTGTCCAACAGTATTAAACATGCACATTCAATATAACCCAGTTCGTCCATAATATCAACATAACCAAGTTCAACAACAAGATTCAACATGGTTTCAACAATTAGCACACATTCCAAGCACACAGGTATGTACGTACCTTGTGTAAACAAACTGATAGGCCACTTTAACACTTTCAAAAGTCGCCTAAAGAGAATTCTCCGCCTAAAACAACCAACAAATAATCCCAATAAATTCCTAATCATTGACAACCATAAGAAAGCATTCTAAATGCATCCTAAACATATTTAGAACTTTCCCCAATATCAAAACTTAAACATTTGATTTCCTAGAATCATGATTATTGAATTAGTGATTGAAATTCGTTGAAAACTTTTGCAAACATCGTACTTTAAATTTTCAGCAATATAATTTCATTTAAAAGCTTCACCATGGTCAATCTACGTTCCTAGTATCTCAACACAACCAATTCAATGATCCATACTCAACCCATCATGATTAATAATCATAAAAACCTTGAATTTCATACTTTAAATAATCAAAAATCAATATTTCAATGTAATTAGATAATCTGAAAATTAATAACTTTATTATAAAATCCATATAATCTCAAATTTATAATTTAAATCACAAAACCCATAACTTTAATTCAAGAAAACATAATTCAAGTTAATAAATTATGATTAAGCCCTAATCTTAATTTTAATTAATCAAAACTGAAAATTAATTCGTTTTTAATCTCAACATCAAATCTGAAAATCATATTTACCATAAAAATTATAAATTTAATTTAAGAACATAATCTAAATTAACAAACTTTAATTTAAAATAATTAGTTACTTAGGGTTTAAGAAAGTTACCAATTCAAGAAGGAGGAGAGAGAGTTGGCTGGCGGACAGAGGTGGCTTGCGGCAGGGCTGAGAGACGGCGGCACACGGTGGTGCTACTTGCGGTGGCTGCGCGAACGAGTGGTGGTCATCCACAATCAGTTGAATACACAACCACAACAAAAGAATAAAAGAGAAAAGAGAAAGGGAGGAGGAAAGAGAACTACCGGCGAGCAGGGACAAGGCAGCGGCGGCGCAGGCTGGGTGGCGACGCGGGGGCTGCGCGAGCAAGGTGGTGGTGAGAGCTGGTGGTCAGCGACGTGGCTGTTGGCTCGGGCAACAAAGAACGAGTGAGAAAGAGAGTCACACAAAAAGGAGAACGGAAGAGAAAGAAAGAAGGAGAAGGGGATGAAGCGGTGGCTTACCGGCGAGGTGGTCTGGCGGCCTTGGTGGCGTGCTCGTGGTGGTCGGCGGCTGGGCAGAGGGAGGAAGAGGAAGCAGGAAAGGAGAGAGATGGGTTTTGCCCTTTTTGGTTTTTACGTGAAGTAGGAATAGAGGGGTTTGGTGTTTTGTGTTTTGTGTTTTACATGGAGTAGAAGTATGGGGTTATGGGTTTATAATATTGGGCTTTATTCAATTGGGCTAGACTTAGGAATTTAGTTTTAGGATTCGAATCCAAAATCGGATAGGATCGTTTTCTAAATTTAATCGATT
>NW_026614370.1:87500-96518 GCF_020520425.1 Spinacia oleracea | reverse complement strand
GCACCTGCTGTTAGGTTATGATACATATGACATTACATAGATCATGCGGAAACAACCATAACCCAGGAAACATAGTATTTACACATATCATATAGCATAATTGATGCATACTCTTGTGCGTGCCTTCCCTAGCTGCGCCCGAACCGAACAAGAACAAGTCTTTTAGGACTCAAAGGTCGTCCTCGTAGATAGTCCACAGCACGTCCGGATCCGCCTTAAGATTGACCAACTAGAATCGCCATTACGGTACTAGAAATTCGGCACTTTTATGAGCAAGATGTGTTTTAATTTTCTCTCAAAAACTCACGTTTGAATACTTGAAACTTGTGTATAAATATGACCCTAGGCCTTTATTTATAGAGTTATGGAAAGAATCGTAATCCTAGTAGGATGCGAATTAATTGGAATT
Organism: Spinacia oleracea; assembly: GCF_020520425.1. Taxonomy (NCBI): domain Eukaryota; kingdom Viridiplantae; phylum Streptophyta; class Magnoliopsida; order Caryophyllales; family Amaranthaceae; genus Spinacia; species Spinacia oleracea. The sequence goes on along the minus strand of NW_026614370.1, from coordinate 96,109 downwards.
AGAATCCTACCATGAATTCTATTTAATTAATTTATCCAATTTGGAATAGCATTTAATCATACACTGATTCTTGAGATTCAGGAACACGCATGAGCACAAACTCACACCACAACGGCAGCCACAAGGACTGCCCATGCGTGCGAGCTGCAGCCCACGCAGCAAGGCACGCATCGTGGCCTTGGCGCGCGCTGGGCTGCGGGCGTGCTTGCTGGGGGCGATGGCCTGGGATTCGTGCTGGGCCTTCGTCCGGCAGGCCTCGTCCGATGCTAATTCGTACGATACGCTTCCGATTAAATATCCAGTTCCGGAATCTATTTCCGATACGAAACAATATTTAATATTTCGATTCGGAATTAATTTCCGTTTCGAACAAATATTTAATATTTCGTTTCCGGAATTATTTTCCGATTTCGGCAATATTTCCGATTCTGACAATATTTCCGTTTCCGGCAATATTCCGATTCTGGTAATATTTCCATTTCAATAATATTTTCCGATACGTACCATGTTTCCGTTTCCGGCAACATCTACGACTTGGATAATATTCATATTCCGATACGATCCATATTTCCGTTCCGGCAATATCATCGTTTCCGGAGTATTCATTCTTGCCTGTGACGATCTTAGCTCCCACTGAAACCAAGATCCGTCGGTTCCGAATATTCATAGATGGAGTATTTAATGCCATTAAATACTTGATCGTTTAGTACTATTTGTGTGACCCTACGGGTTCAGTCAAGAGTAAGCTGTGGATTAATATCATTAATTCCACTTGAACTGAAGCGGCCTCAGCTAGGCATTCAGCTCACTTGATCTCACTGAATTATAACTTGTTAATAATACTGAACCGCATTTATTGACTTAACATAGAATGCATACTTGGACCAAGGGCATTATTTCCTTCAGTCTCCCACTTGTCCTTAGGGACAAGTGTGCATTTCCTAATTCCTTTGTCGCTCGATGCTTGCTCTTGAACATAAGGTAAGAGTTGTCATCCTTATTATGTCCAGAGGTGTTCCTCGGTTTCAGAGTTCAACTGATCAAATAAACAGATAATCATAGCCTATGATTCATCCGAGCACGGCCATGCATTTCACAGTTTCTAGCTCTCCGAGTGGCCTTGTACAACTTTTAAGCATCTCATCCCGATTTATGGGAGGACAATCCCAATCTTGCGATCTTGAGATTAGACTTCGTTTGATAGGTGATTACCTGAGCGTTGCCTTATAGCCTCCTTTTACGGTGCGACGGTTGGTCAACGTCAAAGCAACCAGTTCTCAAACAAGTAATCTCAAATCACTCAGGTATTGAGGATTTAGTGATAATTTTAATGAAATTTACTTATGACAGACTTCATCTCTTACAGTAAAGTTTCATAGGTCTTGTCCGATACTAGTCTTCCCAAAGTAAGTATCTATGCAAATGATTATTGACATTGCCATGTCCACATAGTGCAAGAAACAGAACTACTAGTCATCTTGCATTCTAATCGTCTAACGTTTCTATGCGTCCAATTTTATAGAAAACTCCGAATAGGGACCATTTCAACCTTTGACATTCAAGTTCACTTGATAGACATTTCTTAGTCACAGGACTGGTCCTGACAGTCTATCTTGAATATATCGTCAAATTGAAGGGACTCATCATTAATACTAAACCAAGATTAAATGGAATATGAAAATACATTTCATATATGATAAATGTTCAACCCCAATGTTTTACAACCATGGGCCTCAAACCCATCTTCTAAAACAATTCATGGAATTCAAAGCTATGCTTGATTTCCAGTGCTACAATGTGAGTGTTGCTTCTCACTTGTTGCATAGGTTTAGTTATCATGCTTTGCCAATCTTAATATCCTTTCATCGAATGTTCTTCGAGATATGATGATAAGATCTTTTCGAGTTTGTTTATTATGTGATCTAGTCTTTCTTACTACATAGTGGTTCTAACATTTTGCAATGAAGAACATCAAGTTAGCAGACGTTTCTTGCTTCAAGAGTGGTCCACGCATTTTCAATGAAGAACCATCAAGCAGAGCAGATAGGTGATCTACCAAGTTCAGTGAAGAACTTTAAACAACCCTGTTTTATTGCTTCTTAGGCAATAATTACTTTTACTTCAACTGTATAGGTTGCTAGTGATGCTTTGTTTGGATTTACCTATCCAAGCAGTTCATAGATATGTGGAAGACTCTCCACTATATCTTAGAACATAGAAATAATATTTTAATTTCCCACGCAACAACTCATGGTCTCCAATCCATGTTGCCATTTCAAAACACGATGCTCTATAGCTCGTCCTTATCAATGGTTAACTCCAAAGGGTCTTGCTTGATCCTTTGCCAGTGTTTATGCGTGTAGCATCAATATTTAGCATATCTTTATTTCCTTGAATCAAGAACTATTCCTATGTACCTTTTCAAGTACCATAAGTATTCTTGATCTCAATCTAGTTGATCTTCACTTAGATCAATAGAGATTGGTATATGTTCGTCATGGCTAAAGTCATACGATACGTTTTGGCGATCCTCATATTATATGATAAATTCTTTTGCAGAATAATTCCCAATTGAATTCTATTCATGTAACTTTAGCTATTCAATTTCAGTAGATACTGAATCCAGCTAAATTCTTGACATATAATATAGGTTAAGAATCTCATTTAGACTCTTTGATGTTTAACTTAGTAAATGCTTATACATAGTTCAAACATCTTTACTTAGATTTATTCATGGGTCGAATATCTCCAATGGAGACTTTCGTGTTTGATTTAGTAAATGCCATTACTTAATCCAAAACAATATCATAAGATTTTGTAAATAGATCTTAATACCCAGTATGTACTAAGTTTCGCCATGGTCCATCATTGATGAATAATTCAAATCTAAGTCATTAGCATTTGAATGTTATTTCACAATAGAGAGATATGTGTGTGATACACATAGGACCAATTAAGTTTTATGTACTCCCACTAAACTTCTTATATATCTATAAGAATCATGTACATTTTATGAAACTAAAATACTTATTAGCTTCACTAAAATACAGTTCTAATTCCCAATTGCTTGCTTAAATCTGTACTTAGATTCATAAGCTAGCTTTCCTTTCAAGCATTTATTTGGATCCACAAATCCTATGACATACCATGTACATAGTTTATTCCAACATTTGATTGAGGAATACGTTTTGTCATCCAATTGCCATATGTACCAATATGCAATCATTGCTTGAATTATAGACTTAAGCATTACGATTTTGCATGAGGTTTCAACACAATCCATGCCATGAATTTGCTTGTAACCTTTAGCAACTAATCTAGCTTTGTGTGTGAACACAATTCCATGTTTGATGGTTTTTATCCTTAAAACAAACTTGCAACCAATAGGTGTGAAACTATTCTTGCAAATCAACAAAATTTCAATTTTGTCATCAAAACATTGAGTATGTTTTATGGCCTCTAACCATTTAAAACATTTGAGTCTAATATGGCCTCTAACCATTTTAGGGAATCTAGGTTTCGTCATAGCTTCTTACAAGTCACAAACTCATTAATCTACATGATAATAGTTTGACTGCAAGTTGTAGGTTTCTTCACTATCTAATAGAAGAATCTCATAGTTTCATTGACCAGAATCTATGTTTCCTTACTATCTAATAGAAGAATCTCATAGTTTCAGTGACTTGAACTCTATGCCTACTTGGGTATAGAACCAAACAATAGAATATCAATAGCCACTTGAAAGTCCTTTGAATATTCTGTTCTCCTTGAAGCACTTGTAAAGTCTTCTAAGAGATGTCTATTCTTTAAAGCCACTTCTAAAGTCCTTTCAGAATAAGTTCGGATTTTCTGAAGCACTTCGAAAAGCCTCCGGAATGTCCGTTTATGTTTGTTGTTCGCCTCGAAACTTTCGAGGTCTTTTTCTCCCACTTGTCATTTTGGAAAACGAATCTCCAAAAGGACATTATTTCGAGCAAACAAAACATTATGTTCTCAAAAATTCGTGGTAGAACAATACCCTTGTGTCTCATTTGAATAATCACATATGAAACATATATCTATACTTGGGCCTTAGGTTTGTTGAATAACAACACTAAGCTCCCACTGAGTTAAGACTCTTTAGATATATTATGAAAGATATTCTGAAATTTACTTTTCATAGCTTTGACGAATTTGGTTTAGTTTTGGTGGTAGTTGAGCATTTTGTGTTTAGAAAATTAATAGGAAAAGTCTTTATGATTCATCATTGATCGATCAGTCTATTGACTTCGATATTGCCAACTAGATATGCCATATCTTATGGACCATAGATGTGAAATTACAACACACAATCAGTGATGATCATATTTGGTCTCAAGTAATCATCACATGATCTAACCTAGATCTTTATGATTTCTTGCCGAGTGGATTTTAATACTTCTGAATCTTTGAACTAGCCAAACAGATTCAACTTATATCACATTTGAGTAAATAAACCTATATTCACTCAAATCCATGTGAAATAATAAAGTCATAAAACCTTTCTTTAGCTTTGACCTCTATCGTCTAGGCGTTCTAACAATAGTTCTATTCTTTGTTACTTTCAACAAGTAAGACTAGCTTGTCTTAAGTTGATCTAGAAATCAACCAACTTTCAAAAGTCCATCAAAATAGAGCTTTATGAATGTTAACTTGTTGATATGGTCTAAGCAACAATGCCAAAGATTTAATGGAACTCAAATCAAGGGTTTGATTGAACCTAGTAAAGTTCTTTTAAAGAGTTGTTTGTTTTAAATCAAGCATATTGACTCAACCAGTAATTGACCATTTCATTCAAATAAACAAACAACAAGCATTGTTTTTGTTCTTCTGAATGTGAGTCTTTCTGTGTTTGAAGCAGAAATTTAGGTATGCTGATTATGGAACAAAATAGCCATTAGTTCCAGCCTTTGAAAGGACTTAAAACAAACCTAGATGACCCTACAACTAATGTAGCATTGCCATGCTTCATTTCCCACTTGTAGGTCCTTAGTGTATCCTAGCTTCCATTATTTGAGTTATTACCGAAGTTAAGAACCTCAAGCGGTATATGATACCAAGGAAGTTTGATTGCTAGGTCACTTCTCTTAAACTAAACTTATAGGGTAGAAACGGAATCGTAATTCTTTCATTTGTTCCTCCGTTTTCCTATTTCTTGTACCCTTTCTTATAGTCTTAGAATTGAATTCTTAGTGTTGACTTTTATACTTTGTTAGACAGGTCCAATGTCACCAACAAGGTTCTTTACCATTTAGTTAATGTGAATATTTGTTTCAACTAGATGATCTTACCAGAAGCTTCTAAAGTTCTCTAAGTATCGATCTATTCGAATGTCTAGGGACTAGACTCATTCGAGAATTAAATGGACAAAGATATTAGGGTATGTTAACCATTGGTAAGCTGAGCGTATTAAACTCAATGCTTTAGGATCTCAAAACTACATTGGTATTTTGAATTCACAAGCACCAATTGGTTTGCCATTCGATTTTGATATTCGAAAACAACCATAAAAGTCGCTATAAGAAAACGTACATTTAAATTGCTCACTTTCTCTCATTTCCGTGAATCGTTCTTGGATTCACTACCAATCGAGGAAATTTACTGTTACCTTTCTAAAAGGATTTATTGCCAGTGCAAGATATTTAATTATAAACACTAATTAAACATACATTGAAGCATGCAAAGTCTAAACATTTATCATGAATAATAACTTGAAATTAAAGCAACCATGCAATTCAAACAAGTTATTAGCATTTTATTCGAATTTATGTTGTTCCGGCAGGTGTGAATAAAATGATTCCAAGATCCTAAAATCATTGAAGAACTAAGCACAGTTTGTCGACTTAATCCTAAAACATCTTAGGTAAGCAAAAGCCTTTTGCTAATAGTCTAGAAATATTCTTGGTTGATAGGTACGTCTAAGAACTATTAGGTAAACCTATCGAATTTTGGCCACGACATAAAAGGACTCCTTACTTATATCGTTGAGTTTCACCAAAACTAACATGTACTCACAATTATTTGTGTACCTTGCCCCTTTAGGACCAATAAGTAACACCTCGCTGAGCGAAACTATTACTAGATTGATGTAAAGGATATCCAAGACAGTGTATATTTGGCATGGCACCTTTTAACTCAATTTTTAAGTTTGGAACTTAAGGCTCTTACTATGTTGGTTAGATTTTAAGTGAACTAAAATCCTTACTCATGCAACATAATCAAGCTTTTGATCTCATGCATTTTAAGGACATATTTACAAGCAATAAATAACTTAAAACATGCATAAGATATTTGTGATCTAGTATGGCCCGACTTCATCTTGACGCTTTGACTTCAAAGTCCGTCATGAAAATCTCCGTGGGAGGCACCATTTTCTTCAAATAGGATAAGCTTATAACTAATTACAACTATTTGATGGTTCGCAGACCATATTTGAATTGAAAAATAACGTTTGTACTTTAGACCAATTACATTCAAATAATGGTACGCAGACCTATTTTCTATCCTATTTGGGCCATACTAGTCACTTCATAACCTGCAAAACAGTACATATACAATATATACCATTCACCCATTCATTATCATGAATGGCCACATAGCTGGTTAGTAAAACACATTATGCATCACGTAACATTTGCAGCAATTAATCAAGGGCACCAATAATCTACCAATTATTCAGTCCTTATTAATTCTAATCGAGTTGTTTTAACCTTAAGGATTTGTAGACCTAATCAAGAGTTTATGACTAAAAGCGCTCCCACTTAAACCAATAAATTCATATGCTTTACTAATTTTAAACATAAAAATTGTATTTCTAGTCTAACCGGAAACATACAAATTTAATTAAAATTTAAAGCTCATATAAATTTATAATTGAATCCAAAAATTTAATTTAATTTCAGTCGCATTTAAATTAATTCATGATTTTAATTTTAGTAAAATAATTAGAATAAATTCATTTATTATAATTATAATATTCAAAATTAAAATCCAAGAAATTAATTCAAATTATTAATTTTAAAATTAATTAAAATTACGTGAACTGAAATTTTCAAATTAAACATTCAAAACGATCTAATCGTAACGCAAACACCCTACGCGTTGCACGCCCATGGGCGTACGCACACAGCCATTGCTGGCCATGTGCGCGCAGCCCATGCGCTCGTCGCATAGCTGCTGCTTCCCTATCGCAAGCCTCCGCACAGCGCCCATCGCACTGCGAGTATCGCGCATGCGCGAGCGCGAATCGCTCGCGGTGCGCGCTGGCTCGCTCGCTGTGCGCGCGAGAGCCATCGCCGCTGTGGGGGCGCGCATCGCTCGCTGGGCGCGAGACCTCGCGCGCTGCGCGCGCGAGCCATCGCTCTGCGAGCATCGCGCTGGTGCGCGACATCGCTCGTGGGCGAGCGACATCGCGCGCTGCGCGCGAGGCAGTGCTGGCGCAGCGCTCGTGGCACGCGAGCTTGCGCTCGCTGCGCCGAGGCTGCGCGCTACGTTGTGCGAGGCAGCGCGCGTTGTGGCGCAGCTCGCTTGCTGCCCACACGCGACTGCCTTGGCTCGCCCTTCGCCCATGCCCTATCGTTCATTGCTCGTGGCACACGACACAAGGCAGGGCTGCTGCCTTGTGCTCGTGCACTACGCCCTTGCTCATTGCATTCGTGCCGCACGGGCGACGAGCTCCCTTGCTCGTCGTCGCATGCCCGCATTATACAACACCCCTTAAGGGTAACACGAAGCGTCCATTGCTTCGTGCGTGCAAGTTATTTGAACGAATCGCATAAAAATTTAAAATTTATATTTAAAATTAATGACAAATTAATAAATATTATTAATTTCATAATTTTAGGGCGAAAAATCGAAAATTTATTATCCAATTGATTTCCGATTGATATGGATTCAAGTCTAGGTCATAAAAATTTAAAATTTATCGTAAATTTACAATTTTTATGGTGGTTTTTAATCATAGGTTTCTAATTAAATTACAATTAATTATGAAAATCAAATTAATTCTAAATTATTCTAATTTTCAACAAATTAATCATAATTACAAATTAGATTGCATAATTAACAAGACTAGGCATTCAAACTTGTTAAACATATGCAGTAGGTCAATCAAAAATTCAAGATTTATCAACAGGAATCGCAAATATTTAATTTAACATCTTAAATTTACGAAATTTTGCATTCGAAAAACTAAAACCTTCGAAAAGTCATAGTTAGGCTTCGAATTTGAGAATTCTGGGTTCGGCAGAAAAATACTATTTTTGTCAAAATTTTAGAATGCCTTTTACATGCGGAATTGACACAAAAATCACTCAATTCGGATGAGTAATGAAGAAACTGCCGAAAAACTGCGTACATATAATTAAATAAACGCAATTTGCAATTAATTAACAATTACGAAAATTAATCACCCCTTTTAATTCTTGCAAATTTGTAATATTTAACCATGTTCATGCAATTTAGATTATGAAAATAATAAGGGGCTCGTGATACCACTGTTAGGTTATGATACATATGACATTACATAAGATCATGCGGAAACAACCATTAACCCAGGAAACATATTATTTACACATAATCATATAGCATAA
>NW_026614370.1:47500-55000 GCF_020520425.1 Spinacia oleracea | reverse complement strand
GATGGCCCTGCGGTGAACCATAATTTCACTTGGGATTATGGGGAGCAGGCAATCTACAGGTTTGCAAATAAGCATGCATGGGGATAGATTTTTGAAGTACCTTTTCCCTTTAAGTATTACATTAGTTTTGGATTTTAATTTGTTGCAACTGCTTAACTTAACTTATTTCTTGTGTTGGAGTTTGGATTTAAGAAGGGGCCTATTGAGGTCTCCATATTGTATTTGAAATATTCGTTTTAAGACTTCCGCTGTTTATTTTCAAAGTTAGACTATAAAAGGTAAACTGTTTTTTTTTTTTTATTTATTTAATTATTTCATCTGCCTTATACGTTCCATCGTGGCAGTAACACCCCAATGTTTCTCTACTCTCAAATATAAGGTGTTTTAAATAGGGAGGATTATGGGGGGTGTTACAAAATGGTAGCCAGAGCTATTGGTTTCAGTCTTACTAATGTCATTCTTGAAACAAAAAAAAAAAAATTATTTAATTTTGTTTTCAAAGTTTACGAAATAAAATGTTCCTTTACTAAGGGTGGAAAAAGGGAGTATTGCATATAGACTGATCTGTTAAAGTGCATTAAATAAGTGATTAAGATGTCTAAGTGATCGGCATATTTGACATTATCACGCACACTTAATTTGTTCGAGTTTTTTTGTAGCCTGTTAACTGTACATGTATTTCGTACAATTGAAGTTAGTAATTATATTGGAATCTTAAGTGTGGGTATTACATGAACGATTTGATGGTTAGTTTAACTGCTAGTGTTGTTTCATTATAAAGTGGTGTTTATACACTTCCTTAGACTAGTTGTCTATGCTTTGATCCGCAATACACTATTAGTCCTTTTATCCTTTTAATTAGGACTATTTGAGTAGTAAGTTGAGCACTAGTATTAATCGTATTAGTGTGGAACGAGAAAGAATTATCTCAATATAGTGAGATTAGCCATGATATGTGAGCTATAAAGCCATATTCTAGTATTTAGACAGTATGGGATCATTGTATGATCTATAGGGATGTGTTTATTAATTAGTTAGGCAGTTTAAAAGTACCGTATGATCAAGTGTGTTATTTCATTAGGTTGTTTGATAATGCAAGGTATTAATTAAAATGGCTTTCTTATACGGGTATAATTGTCTACTTGATGTGTGTATAAGCTACACAAAGCTTTGACTTTATTTGTGATGTCATACATGTGGTTGTTACTGTACGTAGTAACAAAGAATAATGATGGAGTCGAAAAATGATGGAGTTAATAGATGAAATATAATAAGTATCCCTGTAGTAGTTGCTGAAGTAAAATAAAGGCACACGACTGTATGTCTGTATCAGCCCTCCATTATTCAATGGGCTACTCCCATTTTACTATCGTACACGCGGTTAACCTAGTATATGTTATTAGAAAGTGTAAGGCTAGTTTTGGATCCTTTTAAAATATATGTTCGTACAAATGGGACTTATATCATTAGAAATAGTATTTTGTTCTTACGACTAATCTATGTGTGAAGTTAGTCTTAACTTTGACAAGTTAGGAGTAGTACTATATATATATTTATATAATTTTTTGGTTACTTATGGATTAAAAAAAAAAAAAAAAAAAAATCTACTTGAGAGAAGGGAAAATGGCACGTGTAGTCTGGTATGATTGCATAGTGAAACTTAATTTAAATCTATAAATAAGCGTTCCGCCTACCGATGCAGGAACTAATGGCTGGCCGTGGTAGACGGGTTGATACCGAAATCCAAGCTATGAGGGATACGTTAAGGCAACTGATTCAGGTTACGCAGAACCTGGCTCAGAATAATCTTGGGCATTTACACCAACCTCACCAAGATGTAGCTGGTGAACTATATAAGAAGATAAGCATGAATAAACCTACATACTTCACCGGAAAGGGGGATCCAGCCGCCCTGGAAGATTGGTTTCGCGAATTCGAGCGATTGTTTGAGACCCTCAACTGTCCGGAAAATTTGAAAGTACCTAGTGCGGTGTTCTACATCCGCGAAGAAGCTGACATGTGGTGGAATCGTGCTAAAGCGACCCTGCAGCAACAGACAAACTTTGGCTGGGAACAATTCAAGATCGCTATTCGTGCAAAGTTTCTACCTCCCCATGTCAAGAAGCAGAAAAACCTGGAGTTCATATCTCTGAAGATGGAAGGGACAAACATGACAGTTCATGAGTACCACCAAAAGTTTATTGATCTTATGAGGTTCGCACCTGAAACTGTCCCAACTGAAGAAATCAAGGCCCAAAAGTTTGAATTGGGGCTATCCTATGAACTTCAAGAGAAACTGTCTGGAGAAAACTTCACTTGCATGGATGTCTGCTATGGAAGAGCTGCCCATCTGGAGGGTATAAAGCTAAGGAAAGAGGCAAGCTCTGTTGGGGATAAGAGGAAAGACAACCCTGTTCAAAACCATCAGCGATTTGATAAGAAGCCCAAGTTCGGGAATAATTTCAATGGTAGTTCACACAGCAATGGCAAGCAGCCGAATGGGAATCGCTTTGAAGGGAAAAGGAATGGGAATGGTGGTCAAGGCCAACGGTACCACTACTGCAAAAACTGCCCAAACAACCACCCAGGAAAAGACTGTAATGGGGAATTAGTGGAGTGCAACAAGTGTGGAAAGAAAGGTCACCGACGCTATGAATGTTATTCCAATGTTAAGAACACTAATGGCAATGGGAGCAACCAAACTCGTTCAGGCAATGGGGGAAATGGTAATCACCAGTATAGGAATGGCAACGGGAATCAGCAGTACAAGAACGGTTACAATTCTCAGCAAGGCCAAGGATTCAAGGCGAACGAGAATGGAAATGGAGCCAAGCCTAATGGTAACGGAAACAGAAATGGCAATACACCGGGAAAGCTCAACGTGATGAATAACCAAGAGGCTGGAGCGTCACATGATGTGGTGACGGGTACATTTTCTATTAACTCAACACCTGTTAGAGTTTTATTTGATTCAGGAGCTTCATATTCTTTCATTTCCAGTTCTATTTTAGAAACCTTATACTTAGATAATCCGAAATCTGTGTCTGTTCCTATAGCTGTTCCTTCTGGGGAAATAATAAATTGTGAAAAGTGTTACGATGGGGTAGAAATTTGTATTGCTGATGCTATTTTTCCTTCAAACCTTTATGAATTTCAGTTGGGTGGTCTAGATGTTATTTTAGGAATGGATTGGTTAGGGAAATATCAGGCAAGGATAGATTGCCAAGCGCAAAAAGTTGAGCTAAAAAGCCCATTAGGAAATGATGTTTCATACCAGAAGATTGGGAATAAACTAGGGGTGAGAATCATTAGTGCTTTGAGACTAAAGAAGTATGTTCAGAAAGGTTCTCCTCTATATTTTTGCTGTGTGAGACGCATGGAGGAAGAAGTAGTCTTACTAGAGGATATCCCAATAGTGAACGAGTTCCAAGATGTTTTCCCTGATGAAGTTCCAGATATGCCACCTAAGAGAGATGTCGAGTTTACCATAGATCTAGTTCCAGGCATAGGACCGATCTCTAAGGCACCTTATAGGATGGCACCTGCCGAGATGAATGAGTTGAAAGGTCAACTAGAGGAGCTGTTGGATAAGGGGTATATTAGGCCTAGCACCTCCCCATGGGGTGCACCCGTATTGTTTGTGAAAAAGAAGGATGGAACCCTTAGGCTATGCATTGATTACCGTGAACTCAATAATGTCACCGTGAAAAATAAGTACCCTTTGCCCAGGATTGACGATTTGTTCGATCAGCTCAAGGGAGCCGGAATTTTCTCCAAGATAGACCTTCGTTCGGGTTACCACCAAGTCAGAATAGTTGATCAAGACATACCCAAAACTGCCTTTAGGACCCGTTATGGCCACTATGAGTTTACAGTGATGCCTTTTGGATTGACTAATGCCCCAGCCGTGTTTATGGACCTAATGAACCGTATCTTCAGGCCTTACTTAGACAAGTTCGTGGTAGTGTTCATTGATGACATTCTCATTTATTCTAGAGATCGTGAAGAGCACGAGGGACACCTTAGAACCACCCTTCAAACACTTAGGGATAGCCAGCTGTATGCAAAATTTTCCAAGTGTGAGTTTTGGCTTGAAAAAGTATCATTCTTAGGCCATTTTATTTCTAAGGAAGGAGTGTCTGTAGACCCTGCAAAGATAAAGGCTGTGAGTGAATGGGTTGCTCCAAAGAATGTCACTGAAGTAAGGAGTTTCTTGGGTTTAGCCGGGTATTATAGAAGATTCGTGAAGGACTTTTCGAAAGTAGCTAGACCCATGACCAATCTCATGAAAAAAGAGACAAAGTTTGAGTGGACCGAAGGCTGCGAGCATGCTTTCCAAACATTGAAAGAGAGATTGACTACAGCACCAGTATTGACTCTACCTGATGGTACAGATGGCTTTGAGGTTTACAGCGATGCGTCAAAGAATGGATTAGGTTGTGTACTAATGCAGAACAGAAAAGTGATAGCCTATGCCTCTAGACAGCTAAAACCATATGAAGCCAACTATCCCACTGACGACTTAGAACTTGCTGCTATAGTATTTGCTTTAAAGGTATGGAGACATTACCTATACGGAATAACTTGCAAAATTTTCACTGATCACAAGAGCCTGAAATATATCTTCACCCAAAAAGACCTCAACATGAGACAAAGAAGGTGGTTAGAATTGATCAAAGACTATGACTTAGACATCCAATACCATGAAGGAAAAGCCAATGTAGTAGCTGACGCCCTTAGCAGAAAAACAAATCACAGTTTGAAAGCCTTGGTAGTTCCTGATGCACTTTGTGAGGAGTTCGAGAAGCTGAGTATTGAAATTATTCGTCCAGGGGGATTAGAAGCTAGATTATGTGCTCTAACAATCCAACCTACGTTCTTTCAAGAAATTCTAGTTAATCAACCTGGGGATCCTGAGTTAGAAAAAGTGAAGAAGAAATTGAGTGAAGGCAAGGCCGAGGGGTTTGTAATCCATGATGATGGTAGTGTCCGATATAAGGGTAGATGGTGTATACCCCAGAAATGTGAAGAGATCAAAAAGAAAATCATGGACGAAGCACATAGTACACCGTACTCGGTACATCCTGGAGGAGATAAGCTTTACAAGGATCTAAAGAACATGTTTTGGTGGCCCGGAATGAAAAAGGAGGTAGCAGAATTTGTGTCTCGTTGCCTGACATGCCAGAAGGTGAAGCATGAGAACAAAAGGCCCCAAGGAAAGATTCAACCTTTAGATGTCCCAGTATGGAAGTGGGATTCCATAGCAATGGACTTCGTTACTGCCTTACCCAAGACCCGAACAGGCTTAGACACAATTTGGGTAGTGATCGACCGATTAACTAAGTCTGCGGTGTTCATTCCTATAAAGGAAACCTGGAAAGTTGAAAAGTTAGCAAAGGTCTACATTAAGAATGTGGTGCGACTCCATGGTGTTCCGTCGGACATAGTTTCAGACAGAGATTCAAGATTCTTGTCTAACTTTTGGGAAGCATTTCAAAAGGCTTATGGTACTAAACTTCTGAAAAGTACAGCTTTTCACCCTGCAACCGATGGTCAGACCGAGAGGACAATTCAAACATTAGAGGCAATGCTCAGGGCCTGTGTACTTGATTTTCAAGGATCGTGGGAAGACCACCTTGACCTCATAGAATTCTCGTACAACAACAGCCATCATGCAAGCATTGGAATGGCCCCATTCGAGGCACTTTATGGAAGAAAGTGTCGAAGTCCTGTTTGTTGGAGCGATATTAGCGAGAAGATTATCTTAGGGCCCGAGTTAATCGAGGAAACTATAAATCAAGTCAAGATCATTCAAGAGAGGATTCGTGCGGCCCAGGATCGTCAGAAATCGTATGCTGACTTGAAAAGAAGGGAAGAACAGTACAAAGTTGGTGAAAAAGTTCTTTTACGAGTTTCACCCATGAAAGGCGTAATGAGGTTCGGTAAAAAGGGAAAGTTGAGCCCAAAGTTTCTAGGCCCATATCAGATTTTAAAGAAAGTTGGCCAGGTAGCCTATAAGCTAGCTCTGCCAAATGAGCTAGATCGCGTGCACAATGTTTTCCATGTGTCACAACTTAAGAGATACATCCCAGATGCTTCACACATTTTGCAACCTGAGTCAATCGAGCTAGATGAGTCACTGTCCTATGAAGAAAAACCAATCAAGATATTGGACAGAAAGGTTCGGAGTACAAGAAATAAGGATGTTAGTATCGTCAAGGTCCTATGGTTGAACCAGGTAACTGAAGAGGCCACTTGGGAAGCCGAAGATGACATGAGGAATAGATACCCAGACCTATTTGCCAAGGTACGATGAGTTCCGGGGACGTCACTCCTTTTAAGGGGGGTAGAAGGCGTCCGAATTGTCGCCCATCTTTTATGTAGTTTTAGTAAATTCTGAGGATAGTTGTGTGCTTTATATGTTCAGCCTATGCTTTCCACCTATTATTTTATATCAAGAATGAAACCTATAAGTTTTCTCTAAGTTTTCACAAAAACTAGAAACCCCAAGTTTCGAGGACGAAACTTCTTTTAAGGGGGAAAGCCTGTGATACTCCGTATTTTTATGTCGCCCTATTTTATATTTCAAGGAAATATACGGAGTTTTACGTTTTAAATATTCAGAGCAATGTTACATTTTAAACAAGAGTATACATATTATAAAAGTTATTTTAACCTCAAAGAAAAACAAAACGTTTTATTTCAAGAAAAAAATAAGGAAACAATTAGTTTACAAGGTTACGATTTAGAAAAGGAGTTTAGATTAAAAAGGAGTTCAGATTATAATTTCCAAATATTTTAAATTAAGGGAAGATCTGAATTTTATTATAAAGAAAACCCAAAACCCTTATTTATATCCCCTTCTCGCGTAGTGTTGTTTCCTATTCTACTGTCGCCGTTTTCCTTCTCTACTCGTACCTTGTTCCTGCGATCTCGCCACACCTACCATTGCTGCCGAATAATCTGTACTCTCACCTTCTCGCCTTCTATCGGTACTTCTTTGTGTAGCCATCACAACAGCAGTAACATCAACCGCAAGAAGCAGCGTTGCTGCTGCGTGTTGTTGTTGTTGTTTGTCGTGTTTCATCTTAATATTTAGATTGTTGTTGTTGTTTAATCATTGCTAATGATTACTAATATTTAAACCAAAGGCAAAAGTCAGATTTTTTTTCAACTACCTAGGTCTTGGTTGTTTTTGGAATAGTAAATACCACGTAGAATATTTTGAAGTGTGTTAAGGTTATAATGATGCCTTATTGCTACGTGTTTGGTTGATTACTCTATTAAGCATTTGACAATTCTAACTACTATAATTAGTGTCAGAATGGGAGTATGAAGTATAAAATTAAGTCATTATGAAAAGAAGTACATGGATCAGTTTACATTTGATTTATTAAAACCGTTTTAAAAACCTCTTAAAGTACTACGTTTAAGTGAGTTTTGTTATCAGATTATAAGAGCCTAAAAATCAGATTGTTAGGTAGATATATAAATCTGATT
>NW_026614370.1:25000-35000 GCF_020520425.1 Spinacia oleracea | reverse complement strand
CTTTCCAAAAATAGCAACCCGGGCACCCCCCGAGGTCCCAAAATAAAAATTTCCAACACCAATGTTTTCTATATATATTTATATGTCTTTTCCTATTTTTTGGGATTTTTTGGGATTTTTTTGATTTTTTTGGGATTTTTCCCGTTTTTACCCCTATTTTCCCCATTTCCGGGAAAAAAAATAATTTTTTTGCAAAAAAAAAATCACCAAAATTAAGCTTAATGCCCATATAAAGTTTTCCAACAAAAAAAAACGGGGCATTATTATCACAAAAACTCAAGTTTTGAGCCATTA
The DNA here is from genome assembly GCF_020520425.1 of Spinacia oleracea. Lineage (NCBI taxonomy): Eukaryota > Viridiplantae > Streptophyta > Magnoliopsida > Caryophyllales > Amaranthaceae > Spinacia > Spinacia oleracea. Next base: position 34,706 of record NW_026614370.1, on the reverse strand, counting down.
TTACGTTACTGTCACTTGGGTGTTCACTAGAAAATTATAGCTAATTCAAAATAAACCTCTATAGGGGGAGGGTGAGAGTGGAAGGATGGCTGGGCGCTGGTGGGCATAGGCACTCTCTTGTGGGCAGCGATGGGCATGGTCGGCCCCCCTACGACACTACACATGCCCATCGCATTCGAGGGACGACGGTGGGATTATTCGAGGGATGGAAAAATTTTCGGGGATGACGGTGGTGGACCGGGTGCCCGAGATATGGCCCGAGACCCGACTTGACCCGGATTTTTTTTTTTGATAAAAAATACCCACAAAGCATTGACGGATTTTGTTGTTGGCTATAAGAATTTGTGGGATGACGGTGGTGGATTCGGCCCGCTATACGGAAAAAGTCCCGACTTGACCACGAGTTTTTACGGCTCGATTGACGGAGTTTTCGGGGGATGACGGTAGTGGAATTGGCCTGCGACACGGCCATAGTACCGACTTGACCTCGAGTTTTCGTTGGTCGGAAACAAAATCCAACGATGCATTGAGGGAATTTTTCGGCTCCGTAAATTCGGGGGATGACGGTGGTGGATTTGGCCCGCAATACGGCTAACGTCCCGACTTGACCTCGGTTTTTCGTGTGCTGCAATGGTCCCGCGGTCGTCTCTCGGATGGGTTAGCGGAGGGGAGTTTGGGACTTGTCGACCGGATGCGGTCTGTTCTTGCGGGCAGCGGAACGAGCAGCCTACGAGCGCGGACTAAAATCTAGTTGACGTCGTCCTTCGAACAAACCTCGTAGGAATTGTGACCAAATTTTGTTGTTGGCTTTAAGAATTCGTGGGATGACGGTGGTGGATTCGGCCCGCTATACGGAAGAAATCCCGACTTGACCACGAGTTTTTACGGCTCGATTGACGGAGTGTTTCGGGGGATGACGGTAGTGGAATTGGCCTGCGACACGGCCATAGTACCGACTTGACCTCGAGTTTTCGTTGTTCGGAAACAAAATCCGGGTATGCATTGAGGGAATTTAGCGGAGGGGAGTTTGGGACTTGTCGACCGGATGCGGTCTGTTTTTGCGGGCAGCGGACAAAGCAGCCTACGAGCGCGGACTAAAATCTAGTTGACGTCGTCCTTCGAACAAACCTCGTAGGTATTGTAGGGGAGCTTGGGAATCGATGACCGGATGCGGTGTGTTCTAGTGTGCGGGCAACGGACTAAGCAGCACACAGGCGCATACTAAATCTCGTCGTCGTTCCTTCGAGCAAACCAGGAACGGGTACTATAGTTGATGGGAGCTTTTGGCTTTGGTGTGGTCCTCTTGTCCCTTTTGGCTTTGGTGTGGTAATGTTTTCCGAAACTCGATGCGGACTGTTCCCGGATGCGGGCGATATCAAGCGGCATGTGGGTGCAGTCTAATTCTAGTCGAGGTTGTGTTAGCTAACCTTAGCCAGTGTTGTCCCGCCTCGATTTGTTTCTTTCACGTCAAACGGTGCTAGTCGGGGGACTTCTAGCCCATCCTTGCGGCCACTTTGTGGTCGTGGGATGCAAGCTCGTTGTTTCTTGGCGAAGCGGTGTTAGGTTATGATACATATGACACTACATAGATCATGCGGAAACAACCATTAACCCAGGACAACATATTATTTACACATAATCATATAGCATAATTTAGATGCATACTCTTTGTTGCGTGCCCTCCCTAGCTGCGCCCGAACCGAACAAGAACAAGTCTTTTAGGACTCCAAGTGTCGTCCCTCCGTAGATAGTCCACAGCACGTCCGGATCCGCCTTAAGATTGACCAACTAGAATCGCCCTTAAGGTACTAGAAAATTTCGGCACTTTATGAGCAAGATGTGTGTTTTAATTTTCTCTCAAAAAACTCACTTTTGAATACTTTGAAACTTGTGTATAAATTATGACCCCTAGGCCTTTATTTATAGAGTTATGGAAAAGGAATCGTAATCCTAGTAGGATACGAATTAATTGGAATTAGAATCCTACATGAATTCTATTTAATTAATTTATCCAATTAGGAATAGAAATTTAATCATACACTGACTCTTGTAGATTCAGGAATCACGCATGAGCACAAACTCACACACACACGGCAGCCACAAGGGCTGCCCATGCGCGTGCGAGCAGCAGCCCGCGCAGCACGGCCCACGCAGCCGTGGCCCTTGGCGCGCGCTGGGCCTGCCTTGCGGTAGGCCTGGCCGCTGCCTTGGCTGGGCTTGTGGCGCGCATGCTTGCTGGGCGATTGGCCCCGGCTTCGTGCTGGGCCTTCGTCCGGCAAGCCTCGTCCGATGCTAATTCGTACGATACGCTTCCGATTAAATTTCCATTTCCGGAATCTATTTCCGATACGAACAATATTTAATATTTCCGATTCCGGAATTAATTTCCGTTTCGAACAAATATTTAATATTTCCGTTTCCGGAATTATTTTCCGATTCCGGTAATATTTCCGATTCTGACAATATTTCCGTTTCCGGCAATATTTCCGATTCTGGTAATATTTCCATTTCCAATAATATTTTCCGACACGTACCATGTTTCCGTTTCCGGCAACATCTACGACTTGGATAATATTCATATTTCCGATACGATCCATATTTCCATTTCCGGCAATATCATCGTTTCCGGAGTATTCATTTCTTGCCTGTGACGATCTTAGCTCCCACTGAAACCAAGATCCGTCGGTTCCGAATATTCATAGATGGAGTATTTAATGCCATTAAATACTTGATCCGTTTACGTACTATTTGTGTGACCCTACGGGTTCAGTCAAGAGTAAGCTGTGGATTAATATCATTAATTCCACTTGAACTGAAGCGGCCTCTAGCTAGGCATTCAGCTCACTTGATCTCACTGAATTATTAACTTGTTAATTAATACTGAACCGCATTTATTAGACTTAACATAGAATGCATACTTGGACCAAGGGCATTATTTCCTTCAGTCTCCCACTTGTCCTTAGGGACAAGTGTGCATTTCCTAATTCCTTTGTCGCTCGATGCTTGCTCTTGAACATAAGGTAAGAGTTGTCATCCTTATTATGTCCAGAGGTGTTCCTCGGTTTCAGAGTTCAACTGATCAAATAAACAGATAATCATAGCCTATGATTCATCCGAGCACGGCCATGCATTTCACAGTTTCTAGCTCTCCGAGTGGCCTTGTACAACTTTTAAGCATCTCTTCCCGATTTATGGGAGGACAATCCCAATCTTGCGATCTTGAGATTAGACTTCGTTTGATAGGTGATTACCTGAGCGTTGCCTTTATAGCCTCCTTTTACGGTGCGACGGTTGGTCAACGTCAAAGCAACCAGTTCTCAAACAAGTAATCTCAAATCACTCAGGTATTGAGGATTTAGTGTCTAATAATTTAATGAAATTTACTTATGACAGATTTTCATCTCTTACAGTAAAGTTTCATAGGTCTTGTCCGATACTAGTCTTCCCAAAGTAAGTATCTATGCAAATGATTATGACATTGCCATGTCCACATAGTTCAAGAAACAGAACTACTAGTCATCTTGCATTCTAATCGTCTAACGTTTTCTATGCGTCCAATTTTATAGAAAACTCCGATTAGGGACCATTTTCAACCTTTGACATTCAAGTTCACTTGATAGACATTTCTTAGTCACAGGACTGGTCCTGACAGTCTATCTTGAATATATCGTCAAATTTGAAGGGACTCATCATTTAATACTAAACCAAGATTAAATGGAATATGAAAATACATTTCATATATGATAAATGTTCAACCCCAATGTTTTATAACCATGGGCCTCAAACCCATCTTCTAAAACAATTCATGGAATTCAAAGCTATGCTTGATTTCCAGTGCGACAATGTGAGTGTTGCTTCTCACTTGTTGCATAGGTTTAGTTATCATGCTTTGCCAATCTTAACATCCTTTTCATCGAATGTTCTTTGAGATATGATGATAAGATCTTTTCGAGTTTGTTTATTATGTGATCTAGTCTTTCTTACTACATTAGTGGTTCTACGCATTTTGCAATGAAGAACCATTAAGTTAGCAGACGTTTTTCTTGCTTCAAGAGTGGTTCCACGCATTTTTCAATGAAGAACCATCAAGCCAGCAGATAGGTGATCTACCCAAGTTCAGTGAAGAACTTTAAACAACCCTGTTTTATTGCTTCTTAGGCAATAATTACTTTTACTTCAACTGCATAGGTTGCTAGTGATGCTTTGTTTGGATTTACCTATCCAAGCAGTTCATAGATATGTGGAAGACTCTCCAACTATATCTTAGAACATAGAAATTAATATTTTAATTTCCCACGCAACAACTCATGGTCTCCAATCCATGTTGCCATTTCAAAACACGATGCTCTATAGCTCGTCCTTATCAATGGTTAACTCCAAAGGGTCTTGCTTGATCCTTTGCCAGTGTTTATGCGTGTAGCATCAATATTTAGCGTATCTTTATTTCCTTGAATCAAGAACTATTCCTATGTACCTTTTCAAGTACCATAAGTATTCTTGGTCTCAATCTAGTTGATCTTCACTTAGATCAATAGAGATTGGTATATGTTCGTCATGCCTTAAAGTCATACGATACGTTTTTGGCGATCCTCATATTATATCATACATGATAAATTCTTTTGCAGAATAATTCCCAATTGAATTCTATTCATGTAACTTTAGCTCATTCAATTTTAGTAGATACTGAATCCAGCTAAATTCTTTGACATATAATATAGGTTAAGAATCTCATTTAGACTCTTTGATGTTTAACTTAGTAAATGCTTATACATAGTTCAAACATTCTTTACTTAGATTACATGGGTCGAATATCTCCAATGGAGACTTTCGTGTTTGATTTAGTAAATGCCATTACTTAATCTAAAACAATATTATAAGATCTTTGTAAATAGATCTTAATACCCAATATGTACTAAGTTTCGCCATGGTCCATCATTGATGAATAATTTCAAATCTAAGTCATTAGCATTTGAATGTTATTTCACAATAGAGAGATATGTGTGTGATACACATAGGACCAAATAAGTTTTTTTATGTACTCCCACTAAACTTCTTATACATCTATAAGAATCATGTACATTTTATGAAACTAAAATACTTATTAGCTTCACTAAAATACAGTTCCAACTCCCAATTGCTTGCTTAAATCTGTACTTTAGATTTTATAAGCTAGCTTTCTCTTTCAAGCATTTATTTGGATCCACAAATCCTATGACATACCATGTACATAGTTTATTCCAACATTTGATTGAGGAATACGTTTTGTCATCCAATTGCTATATGTACCAATATGCAATCATTGCTTGAATTATAGACTTGAGCATTACGATTATGCATGAGGTTTCAACACAATTTACACCATGAATTTGCTTGTAACCTTTAGCAACTAATCTAGCTTTGTGTGTGAACACAATTCCATGTTTGATGGTTTTTATCCTTAAAACAAACTTGCAACCAATAGGTGTGAACCTATTCTTGCAAATCAACAAAATTTCAATTTTGTCATCAAAACATTGAGTATGTTTTATGGCCTCTAACCATTTAAAACATTTGAGTCTATATATGGCCTCTAACCATTTTAGGGAATCTGGGTTTCGTCATAGCTTTCTTACAAGTCACAAACTCATTAATCTATATGATAATAGTTTGACTGCAAGTTGTAGGTTTCTTCACTATTTAATAGAAGAATCTCATAGTTTCATTGACCTGATCTCTATGTTTCTTCACTATCTAATAGAAGAATCTCATAGTTTCAGTGACTTGAATTCTATGCCTACTTGGGTATAGAACATCAAACAATAGAATATCAATAGCCACTTGAAAGTCCTTTGAATATTCTGTTCTCCTTGAAGCACTTGTAAAGTCTTCTAAGAGATGTCTATTCTTTAAAGCCACTTCTAAAGTCCTTAAAGAATAAGTTCGGATTTTCTGAAGCACTTCGAAAAGCCTCCGGAATGTCCGTTTATGTTTGTTGTTCGCCTCGAAAACTTTCGAGGTCTATTTTCTCCCACTTGTCATTTTGGAAACGAATCCCAAAAGGACATTATTTCGAGCAAACAAACATTATGTTCTCAAAAATTCGTGGTAGAAACAATACCCTTGTGTCTCATTTGAATAAATCACAATGAAACATATATCTATACTTGGGCCTTAGTTTGTTGAATAACAAACACTAAGCTCCCACTGAGTTTAGGAACTCTTTAGATATATTATGAAAAGATATTCTGAAATTACTTTTCAATAGCTTTGACGAATTTGGTTTAGTTTGGTGGTAGTTGAGCATTTTGTTTTAGAAATTATAGGAAAAGTCTTTATGATTCATCATTGATCGAATCAAGTACTAATTGACTTCGATCATTCCAACGTAGATATGCCATATCTTATGGACTTAGATTGTGAAATTACAACACACAATCATTGATGATCATATTTGGTCTCAAGTAATCATCAACATGATCTAACCTAGATCTTTATGATTTCTTGCCGAGTGGATTTTATACTTCTGAATCTTTGAACTAGCCAAACAGATTCAACTTATATCACATTTGAGTAAATAAACCTATATTCACTCAAATCCATGTGAAATAATAAAGTCATAAAACCTTTCTTTAGCTTTGAACTCTATCGTCTAGGCGTTCTAACAATAGTTCATATTCTTTGTTACTTTCAACAAGTAAGACTAGCTTGTCTTAAGTTGATCTAGAAATCAACCAACTTTCAAAAGTCCATCAAAATAGAGCTTATGAATGTTAACTTGTTGATATGGTCTAAGCAACAATGCCAAAGATTTAATGGAACTCAAATCAAGGGTTTGATTTGAACCTAGTAAAGTTCTTTAAAGAGTTGTTTGTTTTAATCAAGCATATTGACTCAACCTGTAATTGACCATTTCATTCAAATAAACAAACAAACATTGTTTTTGTTTTTCTTTGAATGTGAGTCTTTCTGTGTTTGAAGCAGAAATTTAGGTATGCTGATTATGGAACAAAATAGCCATTAAGTTCCAGCCTTTGAAAGGACTTAAAACAAACTAGATGACCCTACAACTAATGTAGCATTGCCATGCTTCATTTCCCACTTGTAGGTCATTAGTGTATCCTAGCTTCCATTTATTTGAGTTATTACCGAAGTAAGAACCTCAAGCGGTATATGATACCAAGGAAGTTTGATTGCTAGGTCACTTCTCTTTAAACATAAATTTATAGGTAGAGACGGAATCGTAAATTCCTTTCATTTGTTCCTCGTTTTCCTATTTCTTGTACCCTTTCTTATAGTCTTAAGAATTGAATTCTTTAGTGTTGACTTTTATACTTTGTTAGACATGTCCAATGTCACCAACAAGGTTCTTTACCATTTTAATTTATGTTGAATATTTTGTTTCAACTAGATGATCTTACCAGAAGCTTCTAAAGTTCTCTAAGCATCGATCTATTCGAATGTCTAGGGACTAGACTCATTCGAGAATTAAATGGACAAAGATATTAGGTTGTTAACCATTGGTAAGGCTGAGCGTTTAAACTCAATGCTTTATGATCTCAAAACTACATTGTATTTTGAATTCACAAGCACCAATTGGTTTGCCATTCGATTTTGATATTCGAAAACAACCATAAAAGTCTATATAAGAAACGTACATTTTAAATTGCTCACTTTCTCTCTTTTCCGTGAATCGTTCTTGGATTCACTACCAATCGAGGAAATTTACTGTTACCTTTCTAAAAGGATTTATTGCAGTGCAAGATATTTAATTATAAACAATAATTAAAACATACATTGAAGCATGCAAAGTCTAAACATTTATCATGAATAATAACTTGAAATTAAAGCAACCATGCAATTCAAACAAGTTATTAGCATTTTATTCGAATTATGTGTTCCGGCAGGTGTGAATAAAATGATTCCAAGACCCTAAAATCATTGAAGAACTAAGCACAGTTTGTCGACTTAATCCTAGAACATTTTAGGTAAGCAAAAGCCTTTTGCTAATAGTCTAGAAACTATTCTTGGTTGATAGGTACGTCTAAGAACTTATTAGGTAAACCTATCGAATTTGCCACGACATAAAAGGACTCCTTACTTATATCGTTGAGTTTCACCAAAACTAACATGTACTCACAATTATTTGTGTACCTTGCCCCTTTAGGACCAATAAGTAACACCTCGCTGAGCGAAAACTATTACTAGATTGATGTAAAGGATATCCAAGCAAGTGTATATTTTGGCATGGCACCTTTTAACTCAATTTTTAAGTTTGGAACTTAAGGCTCTTACTATGTTGGTTAGATTTTAAGTGAACTAAAATCCTTAATCATGCAACATAATCAAGCTTTTGATCTCATGCATTTTAAGACATATTTAAAGCAATAAATAACTTAAAACATGCATAAGATATTTGTGATCTAGTATGGCCCGACTTCATCTTGAAGCTTTGACTTCAAAGTCCGTCTTGAAAATCTCCGTGGGAGGCACCATTTTCTTCAAATAGGATAAGCTATAACTAATTACAACTATTTGATGGTTCGCAGACCATATTTGAATTGAAAAATAACTTTGGTACTTTAGACCAATTACATTCAAATTAATGGTACGCAGACCATATTTTCTATCCTATTTGGGCCATACTAGTCACTTCATAACCTGCAAAACAGTACATATACAATATATACCATTCACCCATTCATTATCATGAATGGCCCACATAGCTGGTTAGTAAAACACATTATGCATCACGTAAACATTTGCAGCAATTAATCAAGGGCACCAATAATCTACCAATTATTCAGTCCTTATTAATTCTAATCAAGTTGTTTTAACCTTAAGGATTTGTAGACCTAATCAAGAGTTTATGACTAAAAAGCGCTCCCACTCAAACCAATAAATTCATATGCTTTACTAATTTTAAACATAAAATTGTATTTCTAGTCTAACCGGAAACATACAAATTTAATTAAAATTTAAAGCTCATATCAATTTATAATTGAATCCAAAAATTTAATTTAATTTCAGTCGCATTTAAATTAATTCATGATTTTAATTTTAGTAAAATAATTAGAATAAATTCCATTTATTATAATTATAATATTCAAAATTAAAATCCAAGAAATTAATTCAAATTATTAATTTTAAAATTAATTAAAATTACGTGAACTGAAATTTTCAAATTAAACATTCAAAACGATCTAATCGTAACGCAAACACCCTACGCGTTGCACGCCCATGGGCCGTACGCACACAGCCATTGCTGGCCATGTGCGCGCAGCCCATGCGCTCGTCGCATAGCTGCTGCTGTCCTAACGCAAGCCTCCGCACAGCGCCCCATCGCACGCGAGCTATCGCTCGCAGTGCGCGCGCGCGAGATCGCTCGCTGGGCGCGCTGGCTCGCTCGCTGTGCGCGCGAGCCATCGCTCGCTGGGGCGCGACATCGCTCGCTGGGCGAGCGACATCGCGCGCTGCGCGCGCGAGCCATCGCTCGCTGGGGCGCGACATCGCTCGCTGGGCGAGCGACATCGCGCGCTGCGCGCGCGAGCAGTGCTGGGCGCAGCGCTCGTGGCACGCGAGCTTGCGCTCGCTGCGCGCGAGGCTGCGCGCACTTGTGCGAGGCAGCGCGCGTTGTGGCGCAGCTCGCTTGCTGCCCACACGCGACTGCCTTGGCTCGCCCTTCGCCCATGCCCATTCGTTCATTGCTCGTGGCACACGACACAAGGCA
>NW_026614369.1:0-99331 GCF_020520425.1 Spinacia oleracea | reverse complement strand
TTTTTTGAATTTTTCCCTTATGTTTCCCGTTTTTACCACTATTTTCCTATTTTGGAAAACAAACATAATTTTTTTGAAAAAAAAATCATGAAAATTAATCTTAATGCCCATATAAGGTTTTCCAACAAAAAAAACGGGGGCATTATTATGACAAAAACTCAATTTTGAGCCATTATTTGTTACTGTCACTTGGGTGTTCACTAGGAAAAATTAGCTAATTCAAAATAAACCTTATAGGGGAGAGGGGGGTGGAGTGGAAGGATGGTTGGTCAAGGTTGGCTTAAAACTCTCTTGTGGGCACCGTTGGGCACCGTTGGGCATGGTCGGCCCCTACGACACCACACATGCCCAGGACATAGACGGATTGAAAATTTTGGATCATTCGACGGATTTGACGCATAATTTTTTGTCCGAGACCCGATTTGACGCGAAATTTTTTTTTTTTGAAAAATAAGAAAAAATCAAAAAAAAATTCAAAAAAAAAAAAAAAAAAATTTTTTTTTTTTGGAAAAAACTTTGTTGGCTCTAGCAAGGGCACGACATGGCCAAACTAGGCAAGGCATGACCCAAGAAAGGCAAGCAAGGGCACGACATGGCCCAAGCAAAGCAATGCATGACCAAAGAAAGGCAAGCAAGGGCAACATGGCCCAAGCAAGGCAATCCATGACCAAGAAAGGCAAGCAAGGGCACGACATGGCCCAAGCAAGGCAAGACATGACCAAGAAAGGCAAGCAAGGGCACGACATGGCCCAAGCAAGGCAAAGCATGACCAAGAAAGGCAAGCAAAGGCACGACAGGTCAAGAAGCAAAGGGCACGACATGGCCCAAGCAAGGCAAGGCATGACCAAAGAAAGGCAAGCAAGGGCACGACATGGCCTAAGCAAGGCAGGCATGACCCAAGAAAGGCAAGCAAGGGCACGACATGACCCAGGCAAGGCAAGGCATGACCCAAGAAAGCCAAGCAAGGGCACGACATGGCCCAAGCAAGGCAAGGCATGACCCAAGAAAGGTAAGCAAGGGCACGACATGGCCCAAGCAAGGGAAGCATGACCCAAGAAAGGTAAGCAAGGGCACGGCATGGCCCAAACAAGGCAAGGCATGACCCAAGAAAGGTAAGCAAGGGCACGACATGGCCCAAGCAAGGTAGCATGACCCAAGATAGGCAAGCAGGGCACGACATGGCCCAAGCAGGTAAGCATGACCCAAGAAAGGCAAGCAAGGGCACGACATGGCCCAAGCAAGGCAAGGCATGACCCAAGAAAGGTAAGCAAGGGCACGACATGGCCCAAGCAAGGCAAGGCATGACCAAAAAGGTAAGCAAGGGCACGACATGGCCCAAGCAAGGTAAGCATGACCCAAGAAAGGTAAGCAAGGGCACGACATGGCCCAAGCAAGGCAAGGCATGACCCAAGAAAGGTAAGCAAGGGCACGACATGGCCCAAGCAAGGCAAGGCATGACCCAAGAAAGGTAAGCAAGGGCACGACATGGCCCAAGCAAGGCAAGGCATGACCCAAAGAAAGGTAAGCAAGGGCACGACATGGCCCAAGCAAGGCAAGCATGACCCAAGAAAGGTAAGCAAGGGCACGACATGGCCCAAGCAAGGCAAGGCATGACCCAAGAAAGGTAAGCAAGGGCACGACATGGCCCAAGCAAGGAGCATGACCCAAGAAAGGCAAGCAAGGGCACGACATGGCCCAAGCAAGGCAAGGCATGACCCAAGAAAGGTAAGCAAGGGCACGACATGGCCCAAGCAAGGCAAGGCATGACCCAAGAAAGGTAAGCAAGGGCACGACATGGCCCAAGCAAGGTAAGCATGACCCAAGAAAGGCAAGCAGGGCACGACATGGCCCAAGCAAGGTAAGCATGACCCAAGAAAGGAAGCAAGGGCACGACTGGCCCAGCAAGGTAAGCATGACCCAAGAAAGGCAGCAAGGGCACGACATGGCCCAAGCAAGGCAAGGCATGACCCAAGAAAGGTAAGCAAGGGCACGACATGGCCCAAGCAAGGCAGGCATGACCCAAAAAGTAGCAAGGGCACGACATGGCCCAAGCAAGGTAAGCATGACCCAAGAAGGAAAGCAAGCAAGGCACGACATGGCCCAAGCAAGGCAAGGCATGACCCAAGAAAGGTAAGCAAGGGCACGACATGGCCCAAACAAGGCAAGGCATGACCCAAGAAAGGTAAGCAAGGGCACGACATGGCCCAAGCAAGGAAGGCATGACCCCCAAAGAAAGGTAAGCAAGGGCACGACATGGCCCAAGCAAGGCAAGGCATGACCCAAGAAAGGTAAGCAAGGGCACGACATGGCCCAAGCAAGGCAGGCATGACCAAGAAAGGTAAGCAAGGGCACGACATGGCCCAAGCAAGGCAAGGCATGACCCAAGAAAGGTAAGCAAGGGCACGACATGGCCCAAGCAAGGTAAGCATGACAAAGAAAGGTAAGCAAGGGCACGACATGGCCAAGCAAGGCAAGCATGACCCAGAACGGTAAGCAAGGGCACGACATGGCCCAAGCAAGGCAAGGCATGACCAAGAAAGGTAAGCAAGGGCACGACATGGCCAAAACAAGGAAGCAGACCCAAGAAAGGTAAGCAAGGGCACGACATGGCCAAGCAAGGCAAGGCATGACCCAAGAAAGGTAAGCAAGGGCACGACATGGCCCAAGCAAGGTAAGCATGACCAAGAAAGGTAAGCAAGGGCACGACATGGCCCAAGCAAGGTAAGCATGACCCAAGAAAGGTAAGCAAGGGCACGACAGGCCCAAGCAGGTAAGCAAGACCCAAGAAAGGTAAGCAAGGGCACGACATGGCCCAAGCAAGGCAAAGCATGACCCAAGAAAGGTAAGCATGACCCAAGCAAGGTAAGGCATGACCCAAGAAAGGTAAGCAAGGGCACGACATGGCCCAAGCAAGGTAAGCATGACCCAAGAAAGGTAAGCAGGGCACGACATGGTCCAAGCAAGGCAAGGCATGACCCAAGAAAGGTAAGCAAGGGCACGACATGGCCCAAGCAAGGCAAGGCATGACCCAAGAAAGGTAAGCAAGGAACGACATGGCCCAAGCAAAGGAAGCATGACCCAAGAAAGGCAAGCAAGGGCACGACATGGCCCAAGCAAGGCAAGGCATGACCCAAGAAAGGTAAGCAAGGGCACGACATGGCCCAAGCAAGGAAGGCATGACCCAAGAAAGGCAAGCAAGGGCACGACATGGCCCAGCAAGGCAAGGCATGACCCAAGAAAGGTAAGCAAGGGCACGACATGGCCCAAGCAAGGCAAGGCATGACCCAAGAAGGTAAGCAAGGGCACGACATGGCCAAGCAAGGAAAGCATGACCCAAGAAAGGTAACCAAGGGCACGACATGGCCCAAACAAGGCAAGCATGACCCAAGAAAGGTAAGCAAGGGCACGACATGGCCCAAGCAAGGCAAGGCATGACCCAAGAAAGGAAGCAAGGGCACGACATGTCCCAAGCAAGGCAAGGCATGACCCAAGAAAGGTAAGCAAGGCACGACATGGCCCAAGCAAGGCAAAGCATGACCCAAGAAAAGAAAGGTAAGCAAGGGCACGACATGGCCCAAGCAAGGTAAGCATGACCCAAGAAAGGTAAGCAAGGGCACGACATGGCCCAAGCAAGGCAAGCATGACCCAAGAAAGGTAAGCAAGGGCACGACATGGCCCAAGCAAGGCAAGGCATGACCCAAGAAAGGTAAGCAAGGGCACGACATGGCCCAAGCAAGGCAAGGCATGACCCAAGAAAGGTAAGCAAGGGCACGACATGGCCCAAGCAAGGCAAGCATGACCCAAGAAAGGTAAGCAAGGGCACGACATGGCCCAAGCAAGGCAAGCATGACCCAAGAAAGGTAAGCAAGGGCACGACATGGCCCAAGCAAGGCAAGGCATGACCCAAGAAAGGTAAGCAAGGGCACGACATGGCCCAAGCAAGGAAAGCATGACCCAAGAAAGGTAAGCAAGGGCACGACATGGCCCAAGCAAGGCAAGCATGACCCAAGAAAGGTAAGCAAGGGCACGACATGGCCCAAGCAAGGCAAGCATGACCCAAGAAAGGTAAGCAAGGGCACGACATGGCCCAAGCAAGGCAAAGCATGACCCAAGAAAGGTAAGCAGGACCCAAGCAAGGTAAGGCATGACCCAAGAAAGGTAAGCAAGGGCACGACATGGCCCAAGCAAGGTAAGCATGACCCAAGAAAGGTAAGCAAGGGCACGACATGGCCCAAGCAAGGCAAGGCATGACCCAAGAAAGGTAAGCAAGGGCACGACATGGCCCAAGCAAGGCAAGGCATGACCAAGAAAGGTAAGCAAGGGCACGACATGGCCCAAACAAGGTAAGCATGACCCAAGAAAGGTAAGCAAGGGCACGACATGGCCCAAGCAAGGCAAGGCATGACCCAAGAAAGGTAAGCAAGGGCACGACATGGCCCAAGCAAGGCAAGGCATGACCCAAGAAAGGTAAGCAAGGGCACGACATGGCCCAAGCAAGGCAAGGCATGACCCAAGAAAGGTAAGCAAGGGCACGACATGGCCCAAGCAAGGTAAGCATGACCCAAGAAAGGCAAGCAAGGGCACGACATGGCCCAAGCAAGGCAAGGCATGACCCAAGAAAGGTAAGCAAGGGCACGACATGGCCCAAGCAAGGCAAGGCATGACCCAAGAAAGGTAAGCAAGGGCACGACATGGCCCAAGCAAGGTAAGCATGACCCAAGAAAGGTAAGCAAGGGCACGACATGGCCCAAGCAAGGCAAGGCATGACCCAAGAAAGGTAAGCAAGGGCACGACATGGCCCAAGCAAGGCAAAGCATGACCCAAGAAAGGTAAGCAAGGGCACGACATGGCCCAAGCAAGGCAAGCATGACCCAAGAAAGGTAAGCAAGGGCACGACATGGCCCAAGCAAGGCAAGGCATGACCCAAGAAAGGTAAGCAAGGGCACGACATGGCCCAAGCAAGGTAAGCATGACCCAAGAAAGGCAAGCAAGGGCACGACATGGCCCAAGCAAGGCAAGGCATGACCCAAGAAAGGTAAGCAAGGGCACGACATGGCCCAAGCAAGGCAAGGCATGACCCAAGAAAGGTAAGCAAGGGCACGACATGGCCCAAGCAAGGTAAGCATGACCCAAGAAAGGTAAGCAAGGGCACGACATGGCCCAAGCAAGGCAAGGCATGACCCAAGAAAGGTAAGCAAGGGCACGACATGGCCCAAGCAAGGCAAGCATGACCCAAGAAAGGTAAGCAAGGGCACGACATGGCCCAAGCAAGGCAAGGCATGACCCAAGAAAGGTAAGCAAGGGCACGACATGGCCCAAGCAAGGCAAGGCATGACCCAAGAAAGGTAAGCAAGGGCACGACATGGCCCAAGCAAGGCAAGGCATGACCCAAGAAAGGTAAGCAAGGGCACGACATGGCCCAAGCAAGGGAAGCATGACCCAAGAAAGGTAAGCAAGGGCACGACATGGCCCAAGCAAGGCAAGGCATGACCCAAGAAAGGTAAGCAAGGGCACGACATGGCCCAAGCAAGGTAAGCATGACCCAAGAAAGGTAAGCAAGGGCACGACATGGCCCAAGCAAGGCAAGGCATGACCCAAGAAAGGTAAGCAAGGGCACGACATGGCTCAAGCAAGGTAAGCATAAACCAAGAAAGGTAAGCAAGGGCACGACATGGCCCAAGCAAGGCAAGGCATGACCCAAGAAAGGTAAGCAAGGGCACGACATGGCCCAAGCAAGGTAAGCATGACCCAAGAAAGGTAAGCAAGGGCACGACATGGCCCAAGCAAGGCAAGGCATGACCCAAGAAAGGTAAGCAAGGGCACGACATGGCCCAAGCAAGGTAAGCATGACCCAAGAAAGGTAAGCAAGGGCACGACATGGCCCAAGCAAGGCAAGGCATGACCCAAGAAAGGTAAGCAAGGGCACGACATGGCCCAAGCAAGGTAAGCATGACCCAAGAAAGGTAAGCAAGGGCACGACATGGCCCAAGCAAGGCAAGGCATGACCCAAGAAAGGTAAGCAAGGGCACGACATGGCCCAAGCAAGGCAAGGCATGACCCAAGAAAGGTAAGCAAGGGCACGACATGGCCCAAGCAAGGTAAGCATGACCCAGAAAGGTAAGCAAGGGCACGACATGGCCCAAGCAAGGCAAGGCATGACCCAAGAAAGGTAAGCAAGGGCACGACATGGCCCAAGCAAGGCAAGGCATGACCCAAGAAAGGTAAGCAAGGGCACGACATGGCCCAAGCAAGGCAAGCATGACCCAAGAAAGGTAAGCAAGGGCACGACATGGCCCAAGCAAGGCAAGGCATGACCCAAGAAAGGTAAGCAAGGGCACGACATGGCCCAAGCAAGGTAAGCATGACCCAAGAAAGGTAAGCAAGGGCACGACATGGCCCAAGCAAGGCAAGGCATGACCCAAGAAAGGTAAGCAAGGGCACGACATGGCCCAAGCAAGGCAAGGCATGACCCAAGAAAGGTAAGCAAGGGCACGACATGGCCCAAGCAAGGCAAAGCATGACCCAAGAAAGGTAAGCAAGGGCACGACATGGCCCAAGCAAGGCAAGGCATGACCCAAGAAAGGTAAGCAAGGGCACGACATGGCCCAAGCAAGGCAAGGCATGACCCAAGAAAGGTAAGCAAGGGCACGACATGGCCCAAGCAAGGCAAGGCATGACCCAAGAAAGGTAAGCAAGGGCACGACATGGCCAAGCAAGGCAAGGCATGACCAAGAAAGGTAAGCAAGGGCACGACATGGCCCAAGCAAGGCAAGCATGACCCAAGAAAGGTAAGCAAGGGCACGACATGGCCCAAGCAAGGCAAGGCATGACCCAAGAAAGGTAAGCAAGGGCACGACATGGCCCAAGCAAGGCAAGGCATGACCCAAGAAAGGTAAGCAAGGGCACGACATGGCCCAAGCAAGGCAAGGCATGACCAAGAAAGGTAAGCAAGGGCACGACATGGCCCAAGCAAGGTAAGCATGACCCAAGAAAGGTAAGCAAGGGCACGACATGGCCCAAGCAAGGCAAGCATGACCCAAAGAAAGGTAAGCAAGGGCACGACATGGCCCAAGCAAGGCAAGGCATGACCAAGAAAGGTAAGCAAGGGCACGACATGGCCCAAGCAAGGCAAGCATGACCCAAGAAAGGTAAGCAAGGGCACGACATGGCCCAAGCAAGGCAAGGCATGACCCAAGAAAGGTAAGCAAGGGCACGACATGGCCCAAGCAAGGCAAGGCATGACCCAAGAAAGGTAAGCAAGGGCACGACATGGCCAAGCAAGGTAAGCATGACCCAAGAAAGGTAAGCAAGGGCACGACATGGCCCAAGCAAGGCAAGGCATGACCCAAGAAAGGTAAGCAAGGGCACGACATGGCCCAAGCAAGGCAAGGCATGACCCAAGAAAGGTAAGCAAGGGCACGACATGGCCAAGCAAGGCAAGGCATGACCAAGAAAGGTAAGCAAGGGCACGACATGGCCCAAAGCAAGGTAAGCATGACCCAAGAAAGGTAAGCAAGGGCACGACATGGCCCAAGCAAGGCAAGGCATGACCCAAGAAAGGTAAGCAAGGGCACGACATGCCCAAGCAAGGCAAGGCATGACCAAGAAAGGTAAGCAAGGGCACGACATGGCCCAAGCAAGGCAAGGCATGACCCAAGAAAGGTAAGCAAGGGCACGACATGGCCCAAGCAAGGTAAGCATGACCCAAGAAAGGTAAGCAAGGGCACGACATGGCCCAAGCAAGGCAAGCATGACCCAAGAAAGGTAAGCAAGGGCACGACATGGCCCAAGCAAGGCAAGGCATGACCAAGAAAGGTAAGCAAGGGCACGACATGGCCCAAGCAAGGTAAGCATGACCCAAGAAAGGTAAGCAAGGGCACGACATGGCCCAAGCAAGGCAAGGCATGACCCAAGAAAGGTAAGCAAGGGCACGACATGGCCCAAGCAAGGTAAGCATGACCCAAGAAAGGTAAGCAAGGGCACGACATGGCCCAAGCAAGGTAAGCATGACCCAAGAAAGGTAAGCAAGGGCACGACATGGCCCAAGCAAGGTAAGCATGACCCAAGAAAGGTAAGCAAGGGCACGACATGGCCCAAGCAAGGCAAAGCATGACCCAAGAAAGGTAAGCATGACCCAAGCAAGGCAAGGCATGACCCAAGAAAGGTAAGCAAGGGCACGACATGGCCCAAGCAAGGTAAGCATGACCCAAGAAAGGTAAGCAAGGGCACGACATGGCCCAAGCAAGGCAAGGCATGACCCAAGAAAGGTAAGCAAGGGCACGACATGGCCCAAGCAAGGCAAGGCATGACCCAAGAAAGGTAAGCAAGGGCACGACATGGCCCAAGCAAGGAAGCATGACCCAAAGAAAGGCAAGCAAGGGCACGACATGGCCCAAGCAAGGCAAGGCATGACCCAAGAAAGGTAAGCAAGGGCACGACATGGCCCAAGCAAGGCAAGGCATGACCCAAGAAAGGTAAGCAAGGGCACGACATGGCCAAGCAAGGCAAGGCATGACCCAAGAAAGGTAAGCAAGGGCACGACATGGCCCAAGCAAGGCAAGGCATGACCCAAGAAAGGTAAGCAAGGGCACGACATGGCCAAGCAAGGCAAGGCATGACCAAGAAAGGTAAGCAAGGGCACGACATGGCCCAAAGCAAGGAAGCATGACCCAAGAAAGGTAAGCAAGGGCACGACATGGCCAAGCAAGGCAAGGCATGACCCAAGAAAGGTAAGCAAGGGCACGACATGGCCCAAGCAAGGCAAGGCATGACCCAAGAAAGGTAAGCAAGGGCACGACATGGCCCAAGCAAGGCAAAGCATGACCCAAGAAAGGTAAGCAAGGGCACGACATGGCCCAAGCAAGGCAAGCATGACCCAAGAAAGGTAAGCAAGGGCACGACATGGCCCAAGCAAGGCAAGGCATGACCAAGAAAGGTAAGCAAGGGCACGACATGGCCCAAGCAAGGCAAGCATGACCCAAGAAAGGTAAGCAAGGGCACGACATGGCCCAAGCAAGGCAAGGCATGACCCAAGAAAGGTAAGCAAGGGCACGACATGGCCCAAGCAAGGCAAGGCATGACCAAGAAAGGTAAGCAAGGGCACGACATGGCCCAAGCAAGGCAAGCATGACCCAAGAAAGGTAAGCAAGGGCACGACATGGCCCAAGCAAGGCAAGCATGACCCAAGAAAGGTAAGCAAGGGCACGACATGGCCCAAGCAAGGCAAGGCATGACCCAAGAAAGGTAAGCAAGGGCACGACATGGCCAAGCAAGGCAAGGCATGACCAAGAAAGGTAAGCAAGGGCACGACATGGCCCAAACAAGGTAAGCATGACCCAAGAAAGGTAAGCAAGGGCACGACATGGCCCAAGCAAGGCAAGGCATGACCCAAGAAAGGTAAGCAAGGGCACGACATGGCCCAAGCAAGGCAAGGCATGACCAAGAAAGGTAAGCAAGGGCACGACATGGCCCAAGCAAGGCAAGGCATGACCCAAGAAAGGTAAGCAAGGGCACGACATGGCCCAAGCAAGGTAAGCATGACCCAAGAAAGGTAAGCAAGGGCACGACATGGCCCAAGCAAGGCAAGCATGACCCAAGAAAGGTAAGCAAGGGCACGACATGGCCCAAGCAAGGCAAGGCATGACCAAGAAAGGTAAGCAAGGGCACGACATGGCCCCAAACAAGGTAAGCATGACCCAGAAAGGTAGCAAGGGCATGACATGGCCCCAGCAAGGCAAGGCATGACCCAAGAAAGGTAAGCAAGGGCACGACATGGCCCAAGCAAGGCAAGGCATGACCAAGAAAGGTAAGCAAGGGCTCGACATGGCCCAAACAAGGTAAGCATGACCCAAGAAAAGTAAGCAAGGGCACGACATGGCCCAAGCAAGGCAAGGCATGACCCAAGAAAGGTAAGGCAAGGGCACGACATGGCCCAAGCAAGGCAAGGCATGACCAAGATAGGTAAGCAACGGGCACGACATGGCCAAGCAAGGCAAGGCATGACCAAGAAAGGTAAGCAAGGGCACGACATGGCCCAAACAAGGTAAGCATGACCCAAGAAAGGTAAGCAAGGGCACGACATGGGCCCAAGCAAGGCAAGGCATGACCCAAGAAAGGTCAGCAAGGGCACGACATGTCCCAAGCAAGGCAAGGCATGACCCAAGAAAGGTAAGCAAGGGCACGACATGGCCCAAGCAAGGCAAGGCATGACCCAAGAAAGGTAAGCAAGGGCACGACATGGCCCAAGCAAGGTAAGCATGACCCAAGAAAGGTAAGCAAGGGCACGACATGGCCCAAGCAAGGTAAGCATGACCCAAGAAAGGTAAGCAAGGGCACGACATGGCCCAAGCAAGGCAAGGCATGACCCAAGAAAGGTAAGCAAGGGCACGACATGGCCCAAGCAAGGCAAGCATGACCCAAGAAAGGTAAGCAAGGGCACGACATGGCCCAAGCAAGGTAAGCATGACCCAAGAAAGGTAAGCAAGGGCACGACATGGCCCAAGCAAGGCAAGCATGACCCAAGAAAGGTAAGCAAGGGCACGACATGGCCCAAGCAAGGCAAGGCATGACCCAAGAAAGGTAAGCAAGGGCACGACATGGCCCAAGCAAGGCAAGGCATGACCCAAGAAAGGTAAGCAAGGGCACGACATGGCCCAAGCAAGGCAAGGCATGACCCAAGAAAGGTAAGCAAGGGCACGACATGGCCCAAGCAAGGCAAGCATGACCCAAGAAAGGTAAGCAAGGGCACGACATGGCCCAAACAAGGTAAGCATGACCCAAGAAAGGTAAGCAAGGGCACGACATGGCCCAAGCAAGGCAAGGCATGACCCAAGAAAGGTAAGCAAGGGCACGACATGGCCCAAGCAAGGCAAGCATGACCCAAGAAAGGTAAGCAAGGGCACGACATGGCCCAAGCAAGGTAAGCATGACCCAAGAAAGGTAAGCAAGGGCACGACATGGCCCAAGCAAGGTAAGCATGACCCAAGAAAGGTAAGCAAGGGCACGACATGGCCCAAGCAAGGCAAGGCATGACCCAAGAAAGGTAAGCAAGGGCACGACATGGCCAAGCAAGGCAAGGCATGACCCAAGAAAGGTAAGCAAGGGCACGACATGGCCCAAGCAAGGTAAGCATGACCCAAGAAAGGTAAGCAAGGGCACGACATGGCCCAAGCAAGGCAAGGCATGACCCAAGAAAGGTAAGCAAGGGCACGACATGGCCCAAGCAAGGCAAGGCATGACCCAAGAAAGGTAAGCAAGGGCACGACATGGCCCAAGCAAGGTAAGCAAGACCCAAGAAAGGTAAGCAAGGGCACGACATGGCCAAGCAAGGCAAGGCATGACCCAAGAAAGGTAAGCAAGGGCACGACATGGCCCAAGCAAGGCAAGCATGACCCAAGAAAGGTAAGCAAGGGCACGACATGGCCCAAGCAAGGTAAGCATGACCCAAGAAAGGTAAGCAAGGGCACGACATGGCCCAAGCAAGGTAAGCATGACCCAAGAAAGGTAAGCAAGGGCACGACATGGCCCAAGCAAGGCAAGGCATGACCCAAGAAAGGTAAGCAAGGGCACGACATGGCCCAAGCAAGGCAAGCATGACCCAAGAAAGGTAAGCAAGGGCACGACATGGCCCAAGCAAGGTAAGCATGACCCAAGAAAGGTAAGCAAGGGCACGACATGGCCCAAGCAAGGCAAGGCATGACCCAAGAAAGGTAAGCAAGGGCACGACATGGCCCAAGCAAGGCAAGCATGACCCAAGAAAGGTAAGCAAGGGCACGACATGGCCCAAGCAAGGCAAGGCATGACCCAAGAAAGGTAAGCAAGGGCACGACATGGCCCAAGCAAGGCAAGGCATGACCCAAGAAAGGTAAGCAAGGGCACGACATGGCCCAAGCAAGGTAAGCATGACCCAAGAAAGGTAAGCAAGGGCACGACATGGCCCAAGCAAGGTAAGCATGACCCAAGAAAGGTAAGCAAGGGCACGACATGGCCCAAAGCAAGGCAAGGCATGACCCAAGAAAGGTAAGAAAGGGCACGACATGGCCCAAGCAAGGTAAGCATGACCCAAGAAAGGTAAGCAAGGCACGACATGGCCCAAGCAAGGCAAGGCATGACCCAAAAAAGGTAAAGGCAAAAAAAGGGCACGACATGGCCCAAGCAAGGCAAGGCATGACCCAAGATAGGTAATGCAAGGGCACGACATGGCCCAAGCAAGGCAAGGCATGTACCAAGAAAGTAGCAGGGCACGACATGGCCCAAACAAGGTAAGCATGACCCAAGAAAGGTAAGCAAGGGCACGACATGGCCTAAAGCAAGGCAAGGCATGACCCAAGAAAGGTAGCAAGGGCACGAATGTCCCAAGCAAGGCAAGGCATGACCCAAGAAGGTAAGCAAGGGCACGACATGGCCCAAGCAAGGCCCAAGCATTGACCCAAGAAGGTAATGCAAGGGTACGGACATGGCCCAAGCAAGGCAAGCATGTCCCAAGAAATAAGGTAACGCAAGGGCCACGACATGGCCCAAGCAAGGCAAGGCATGACCAAGAAAGGTAAGCAACGGGCACGACATGGCCCCCAAACAAGGCAAGCATGACCCAAGAAAGGTAGAGCAATGGGCACGACATGGCCCAAGCAAGGCAAGGCCTTGACCCAGCAAGGTAAAGCAAGGGCACGACATGGCCCAAGCAAGGCAAGTATGACCAAGAAAGGTAAGCAAGGGCACGACATGGCCCAAACAAGGAAGCATGACCCAAGAAAGGTAAGCAAGGGCAAGACATGGCCCAAGCAAGGCAAGACATAACCCAAGGAAAGGTAAGCAAGGGCACGACATGGCCCAAGCAAGGCAAGGCATGACCCAAGATAGGTAAGAAGGGCACGACATGGCCAAGCAAGGCATGGCATGACCCAAGAAAGGTAAGCAAGGGCACGACATGGCCCAAACAAGGTAAGCATGACCCAAGAAAGGTAAGCAAGGCACGACATGGCCCAAGTCAAGGCAAGCAATGACCCGAAGAAAGGTAAGCAAGGGCACGACATGTCCCAAGCAAGGCAAGTGCATGACCAGAGAAAGGTAAGCAAGGGCACGACATGGCCCAAGCAAGGCAAGGCATGACCACGAAAGGTAAGCAAGGGTCACGACATGGCCCAAGCAAGGTAAGCTGACCCAAGAAAGGTAAGCAAGGGCACGACATGGCCCAAGCAAGGCAAGCATGACCCAAGAAAGGTAAGCAAGGGCACGACATGGCCCAAGCAAGGCAAGGCATGACCAAGAAAGGTAAGCAAGGGCACGACATGGCCCAAGCAAGGTAAGCATGACCCAAGAAAGGTAAGCAAGGGCACGACATGGCCCAAGCAAGGCAAGGCATGACCCAAGAAAGGTAAGCAAGGGCACGACAGGCCCAAGCAAGGCAAGGCATGACCAAGAAAAGAAAGGTAAGCAAGGGCACGACATGGCCCAAGCAAGGTAAGCATGACCCAAGAAAAGTAAGCAAGGGCACGACATGGCCCAAGCAAGGCAAGGCATGACCCAAGAAAGGTAAGCAAGGGCACGACATGGCCCAAGCAAGGCAAGGCATGACCCAAGAAAGGTAAGCAAGGGCACGACATGGCCAAGCAAGGCAAGGCATGACCAAGAAAGGTAAGCAAGGGCACGACATGGCCCAAGCAAGGTAAGCATGACCAAGAAAGGTAAGCAAGGGCACGACATGGCCCAAGCAAGGCAAGGCATGACCCAAGAAAGGTAAGCAAGGGCACGACATGGCCCAAGCAAGGAAAGCATGACCCAAGAAAGGTAAGCAAGGGCACGACATGCCCAAGCAAGGCAAGGCATGACCCAAGAAAGGTAAGCAAGGGCACGACATGGCCCAAGCAAGGTAAGCATGACCCAAGAAAGGTAAGCAAGGGCACGACATGGCCCAAGCAAGGTAAGCATGACCCAAGAAAGGTAAGCAAGGGCACGACATGGCCCAAGCAAGGCAAGGCATGACCCAAGAAAGGTAAGCAAGGGCACGACATGGCCCAAGCAAGGTAAGCATGACCCAAGAAAGGTAAGCAAGGGCACGACATGGCCCAAGCAAGGTAAGCATGACCCAAGAAAGGTAAGCAAGGGCACGACATGGCCCAAGCAAGGTAAGCATGACCCAAGAAAGGTAAGCAAGGGCACGACATGGCCCAAGCAAGGCAAGGCATGACCAAGAAAGGTAAGCAAGGGCACGACATGGCCCAAGCAAGGCAAGGCATGACCCAAGAAAGGTAAGCAAGGGCACGACATGGCCCAAGCAAGGCAAGCATGACCCAAGAAAGGTAAGCAAGGGCACGACATGGCCCAAGCAAGGCAAGGCATGACCCAAGAAAGGTAAGCAAGGGCACGACATGGCCCAAGCAAGGTAAGGCATGACCCAAGAAAGGTAAGCAAGGGCACGACATGGCCCAAGCAAGGCAAGCATGACCCAAGAAAGGTAAGCAAGGGCACGACATGGCCCAAGCAAGGCAAGCATGACCAAGAAGGTAAGCAAGGGCACGACATGGCCCAAGCAAGGTAAGCATGACCCAAGAAAGGTAAGCAAGGGCACGACATGGCCCAAACAAGGTAAGCAAGACCCAAGAAAGGTAAGCAAGGGCACGACATGCCCAAGCAAGGCAAGGCATGACCCAAGAAAGGTAAGCAAGGGCACGGAACATGGCCCAAGCAAGGAAGGCATGACCCAAGAAAGGTAAGCAAGGCACGACATGGCCCAAGCAAGGTAAGCATTGGACCAAGAAAGGCAAAGCAAGGGCACGACATGGCCCAAGCAAGGCAAGGCATGACCAAGAAAGGTAAGCAAGGGCACGACATGGCCCAAGCAGGCAAGGATGACCCAAGAAAGGTAAGCAAGGGCACGACATGGCCCCAAACAAGGTAAGTAAGACCCA
Source organism: Spinacia oleracea (assembly GCF_020520425.1). Taxonomy (NCBI): domain Eukaryota; kingdom Viridiplantae; phylum Streptophyta; class Magnoliopsida; order Caryophyllales; family Amaranthaceae; genus Spinacia; species Spinacia oleracea. Next base: position 84,425 of record NW_026614369.1, on the reverse strand, counting down.
AGAAAGGTAAGCACGGGCACGACATGGCCCAAGCAAGGCAAGGCATGACCCAAGAAAGATAAGCAAGGGCACGACAAGGCCCAAGCAAGGCAAGCATGACCAAGAAAGGTAAGCAAGGGCACGACATGGCCCAAACAAGGAAGCAGACCAAAGAAGGTAAGCAAGGGCACGACATGGCCCCAAACAAGGTAAGCAAGACCAAGAAAGGTAAGCAAGGGCACGACATGGCCAAGCAAGGCAAGGCATGATCCAGAAAGGTAAGCAAGGATACGACATGGCCCAAGCAAGGTAAGCATGACCCAAGAAAGGTAAGCAAGGGCCCGAGATGGCCCAAACAAGGTAAGCAAGACCCAAGAAAGGTAAGCAAGGGCACGACATGGCCCAAGCAAGGCAAGGAATGACCCAAGAAAGGTAAGCAAGGGCACGACATGGCCCAAGCAAGGTAAGCATGACCCAAGAAAGGTAAGCAAGGGCACGACATCGCCCAAGCAAGGCAAGGCATGACCCAAGAAAGGTAAAGCAAGGGAACGACATGGCCCAAGCAAGGCAAGGCATGACCCAAGAAAGGTAAGCAAGGGCACGACATGGCCCAAGCAAGGTAAGCATGACCCAAGAAGGTAAGCAAAGGCACGACATGGCCCAAGCAAGGTAAGCATGACCCAAAGAAAGGTAATCAAGGGCACGACATGGCCCAAACAAGGCAAGGCATGACCCAAGAAAGGTAAGAAAGGGCACGACATGGCCAAGCAAGGTAAGCATGACCCAAGAAAGGTAAGCAAGGCACGACATGGCCCAAGCAAGGCAAGGCATGACCCAAGAAAGGTAAGCAAGGGCACGACATGGCTTAAACAAGGTAAGCATGACCCAAGAAAGGTAAGTAAGGGCACGCCATGCCCAAGCAAGGCAAGCAAGGGCAAGTCGTGGCAAAGAAAGGCATGTAAGGGCAAGTTGTGGCAAGGCATGGCCCAAGCAAGGTAAGCAAGGGAAAGTCGTGGCAAAGAAAGGCAAGAGGAAGGCATGGCAAGGCATATCCCAAGCAAGGTAAGCAAAGAAAGGTGTTACGGTTCGATTGACGGAGTATTTCCGGGGATGACGGTTGTGGAATTGGCCTGCGACACGGCCATAGTACCGACTTGACCTTGAGTTTTCGTTGTTAAGAAAAAAAAATCCAACGATGCATTGAGGGAATTTTTCGGCTCCGTAAAGTCGGGGGATGACGGTGGTGGATTTGGCCCGCAATACGGCTAACGTCCGACTTGACCTCGTTTTTTTCGTATGCCGCAATGGTCCCGCGGTCGTCTCTCGGATGGGTTAGCGGAGGGGAGTTTGGGACTTGTCGACCGGATGCGGTCTGTTCTTGCGGGCAGCGGACCGAGCAGCCCACGAGCGCGGACTAAAATCTAGTTGACGTCGTCCTTCGAACAAACCTCGTAGGTATTGTAGGGGAGCTTGGGAATCCATGATCGGATGCGGTGTGTTCTAGTGTGCGGGCAACGGACCAAGAAGCACACAAGAGCATACTAAATCTCGTCGTCGTTCCTTCGAGCAAACCTGGAACGGGTACTATAGTCGAGGGGAGCTTGGGCCTCGATGACCGGATTCGGACTGTTCTTGTGTGCGGGCAGAGGACCAAGCAGCACACTAGAGAGCGGACTAAATCTCGTCGTCGATCTTTGAACAAACCTCTTGTCCCTTTTGGCTTTAGTGTGCTAATGTTTCCAAAACTCGATGCGGACCGTTCCCGGATGCGGGCGATATCAAGCGGCATGTGGGTGCAGTCCAATTCTAGTTGACGTTGTGTTAGCTAACCTTAGCCAGTGTTGTCCCGCCTCGATTTGTTTGTTTCTTTCACGTCAAACGGTGCTAGTCGGGGACATCTAGCCCATCCTTGCGGCCACTTTGTGGTCGTGGGATGCAAGCTCGTTGTTTCTTGGCCAAGCGGTACGCTACGCGTGTGAGTGGTGTTTGGTTTTTTTAGCTGGCGGGCTCCGTGAACCGCACGCCGATAAACCTCTTTAGTGTTTGCTCCAAGTGCTATACAGGCCTTGGGCGAGTGATGGTTTTCTGTGTTGCATTCCTAACGATCGCATTGACATGGACCAAGGGCATGGCATCCATAAGCACGCAAGGGAAAGGCATGGCCCAAGGCACAACAATCGGACCCAAGGCATGGCCCAAGGCAAAACGATCGGACTACATGCACAATAATGACCACTATGAATGAATTTTCCCGAAAACTTTCCAAAAATAGCGACCCGGGACCACACGGGCCCCCCCCGAGGTCCCAAAATAAAAAATTTCAACACCAATGTTTTTCTATATATATTTATATGTCTTTTCCTATTTTTTCGGATTTTTTGGGATTTTGTTTAAATTTTTTGGGATTTTCCCCGTTTTTACCCCTAAAATAGCAACCCGGGACCACACGGGCACCCCCCTAGGTCCAAAAATAAAAAATTTCAAACACTAATAATTTTTTGGGATTTTTTTAAATTTTTGGGATTTTTTGGGATTTTTTTGAGATTTTTTTGAATTTTTCCCTTATTTTTCCCGTTTTTACCCCTATTTTCCCTATTTTCAGAAAACAAAAATAATTTTTTTGAAAAAAAAAAATCATGAAAATTAAGCTTATTGCCCATATAAGGTTTTCCAACAAAAAAAACGGGGCATTATTATGACAAAAACTCAAGTTTTGAGCCATTATTATGTTACTGTCACTTGGGTGTTCACTAGGAAAATTTAGCTAATTCAAAATAAACCTCTATAGGGGGAGGGTGAGAGTGGAAGGATGGATGGTCAAGGTTGGCTTAAAACTCTCTTGTGGGCACCGTTGGGCACCGTTGGGCATGGTCGACCCCCCTACGACACCACACATGCCCATGACATTAGACGGATTGAAAATTTTGGATCATTCGACGGATTTGACGCATAATTTTTTGTCCGAGACCCGATTTGACGCGAAAAATTATCTTATTGAAAAAAAAAAAAAAATCAAAAAAATTCTAAAAAAATTCAAAAAAAATATTAAAAAAATTTTTTTTTTGAAAAAAAATTTGTTGGCTCTAAGCAAGGGCACGACATGGCCCAAGCAAGGCAAGGTATGACCCAAGAAAGGCAAGCAAGGGCACGACATGGCCCAAGCAAAGCAATGCATGACCCAAGAAAGGCAAGCAAGGGCACGACATGGCCCAAGCAAGGCAATCCATGACCCAAGAAAGGCAAGCAAGGGCACGACATGGCCCAAGCAAGGCAAGACATGACCCAAGAAAGGCAAGCAAGGGCACGACATGGCCCAAGCAAGGCAAAGCATGACCCAAGAAAGGCAAGCAAGGGCACGACATGGCCCAAGAAAGGCAAGCAAGGGCACGACATGGCCCAAGCAAAGCAAGGCATGACCAAAGAAAGGCAAGCAAGGGCACGACATGGCCTAAGCAAGGCAAGGCATGACCCAAGAAAGGCAAGCAAGGGCACGACATGACCCAAGCAAGGCAAGGCATGACCCAAGAAAGGTAAGCAAGGGCACGACATGGCCCAAGCAAGGCAAGGCATGACCCAAGAAAGGTAAGCAAGGGCACGACATGGCCCAAGCAAGGCAAGGCATGACCCAAGAAAGGTAAGCAAGGGCACGACATGGGCCAAGCAAGGTAAGAATGACCCAAGAAAGGCAAGCAAGGGCACGACATGGCCCAAGCAAGGCAAGGCATGACCCAAGAAAGGTAAGCAAGGGCACGACATGGTTGGGCAAGGCAAGGCATGACACAAGAAAGGTAAAGCAGGGCACGACATGGCCCAAGTAAGGTAAGCATGACCCAAGAAAGGCAAGCAAGGGCACGACATGGCCCAAGCAAGGCAAGGCATGACCCAAGAAAGGTAAGCAAGGGCACGACATGGCCCAAGCAAGGCAAGGCATGACCCAAGAAAGGTAAGCAAGGGCACGACATGGCCCCAGCAGGCAGGCATGACCCAAGATAGGTAAGCAAGGGCACGACATGGCCCAAGCAAGGGAAGCATGACCCAAGAAAGGTAAGCAAGGGCAGGACATGGCCCAAGCAAGGCAAGGCATGACCCAAAAAGGTAAGCAAGGGCACGACATGGCCCAAGCAAGGAAGCATGACCCCAAGAAGGTAAGCAAGGGCACGACATGGCCCAAGCAAGGCAAGGCATGACCCAAGAAAGGTAAGCAAGGGCACGACATGCCCAAGCAAGGTAAGCATGACCCAAGAAAGGCAAGCAAGGGCACGACTTGGCCCAAGCAAGGCAAGGCATGACCCAAGAAAGGTAAGCAAGGGCACGACATGGCCCAAGCAAGGCAAGGCATGACCCAAGAAAGGTAAGCAAGGGCACGACATGGCCCAAGCAAGGTAAGCATGACCCAAGAAAGGCAAGCAAGGGCACGACATGGCCCAAACAAGGCAAGGCATGACCCAAGAAAGGTAAGCAAGGGCACGACATGGCCCAAGCAAGGCAAGGCATGACCCAAGAAAGGTAAGCAAGGGCACGACATGGCCCAAGCAAGGGAAGCATGACCCAAGAAAGGTAAGCAAGGGCACGACATGGCCCAAGCAAGGCAAGGCATGACCCAAGAAAGGTAAGCAAGGGCACGACATGGCCCAAGCAAGGTAAGCATGACCCAAGAAAGGCAAGCAAGGGCACGACTTGGCACAAGCAATGCAAGGCATGACCCAAGAAAGGTAAGCAAGGGCACGACATGGCCCAAGCAAGGCAAGACATGACCCAAGAAAGGTAAGCAAGGGCACGACATGGCCCAAGCAAAGGAAGCATGACCCAAGAAAGGGAAGCAAGGGCACGACATGGCCCAAGCAAGGTAAGGCATGACCCAAGAAAGGCAAGCAAGGGCACGACATGGCCAAGCAAGGCAAGGCAAGACCCAAGAAAGGTAAGCAAGGGCACGACATGGCCTAAGCAAGGCAAGGCATGACCCAAGATAGGTAAGCAAGGGCACGACATGGCCAAGCAAGGCAAGGCATGACCAAGAAAGGTAAGCAAGGGCACGACATGGCCCAAACAAGGTAAGCATGACCCAAGAAAGGTAAGCAAGGGCACAAAATGGCCCAAGCAAGGCAAGGCATGACCCAAGAAAGGTAAGCAAGGGCACGACATGTCCCAAGCAAGGCAAGGCATGACCCAAGATAGGTAAGCAAGGGCACGACATGGCCAAGCAAGGCAAGGCATGACCAAGAAAGGTAAGCAATGGCACGACATGGCCCAAACAAGGTAAGCATGACCCAAGAAAGGTAAGCAAGGGCACGACATGACCCAAGCAAGGCAAGGCATGACCCAAGAAAGGTAAGCAAGGGCACGACATGTCCCAAGCAAGGCAAGGCATGACCAAAGAAAGGTAAGCAAGGGCACGACATGGCCCAAGCAAGGCAAGGCATGACCCAGAAGAAAGGTAAGCAAGGGTACGACATGGCCCAAGCAAGGTAAGCATGACCCAAGAAAGGTAAGCAAGGGCACGACATGGCCCAAGCAAGGCAAGCATGACCCAAGAAAGGTAAGCAAGGGCACGACATGGCCCAAGCAAGGCAAGGCATGACCAAGAAAGGTAAGCAAGGGCACGACATGGCCCAAACAAGGTAAGCATGACCCAAGAAAGGTAAGCAAGGGCACGACATGGCCCAAGCAAGGCATGGCATGACCCAAGAAAGGTAAGCAAGGGCACGACATGGCCCAAGCAAGGCAAGGCATGACCAAGAAAGGTAAGCAAGGGCACGACATGGCCCAAACAAGGTAAGCATGACCCAAGAAAGGTAAGCAAGGGCACGACATGGCCCAAGCAAGGCAAGGCATGACCCAAGAAAGGTAAGCAAGGGCACGACATGGCCCAAGCAAGGCAAGGCATGACCCAAGATAGGTAAGCAAGGGCACGACATGGCCAAGCAAGGCAAGGCATGACCAAGAAAGGTAAGCAAGGGCACGACATGGCCCAAACAAGGTAAGCATGACCCAAGAAAGGTAAGCAAGGGCACGACATGGCCCAAGCAAGGCAAGGCATGACCCAAGAAGGTAAGCAAGGGCACGACATGTCCCAAGCAAGGCAAGGCATGACCCAAGAAAGGTAAGCAATGGCACGACATGGCCCAAGCAAGGCAAGGCATGACCCAACAAAGGTAAGCAAGGGTACGACATGGCCCAAGCAAGGTAAGCATGACCCAAGAAAGGTAAGCAAGGGCACGACATGGCCCAAGCAAGGCAAGGCATGACCCAAGAAAGGTAAGCAAGGGTACGACATGGCCCAAGCAAGGTAAGCATTACCCAAGAAAGGTAAGCAAGGGCAACGACATGGCCCAAGCAATGTAAGCATCACCCAAGAAAGGTAAGCAAGGGCACGACATGGCCAAGCAAGGTAAGCAAGACCCAAGAAGGTAAGCAAGGGCCCGACATGGCCCAAGCAATGCAAAGCATGACCCCAAGAAAGGTAAGCATGACCCAAGCAAGGTAAGGCCTGACCCAAGAAGGTAAGCAGGGCACGACATGGCCCAAGCAAGGTAAGCATGGACCCAAGAAAGGTAAGCAAGGGCACGACATGGCCCAAGCAAGGGCAAGGCCTGACCCAAGGAAAGAAAGGTAAGCAAGGGCACGGACATGGCCCAAGCAGGTAAGCATGCCCCAAGAAGGTAAGCAAGGGCACGACATGGCCAAGCAAGGTGAAGCATGACCAAGAAAGGTAAGCAAGGGCACGACATGGCCCAAAAAGGTAAGCATGACCCAAGAAAGGTAAGCCAAGGGCACGACTGGCCCAAACAAGGTAACATGACCCAAGAAAGGTAAGCAAGGGCACGACATGGCCCAAACAAGGTAAGCATGACCCAAGAAAGGTAAGCAAGGGCACGACATGGCCCAAACAAGGTAAGCATGACCCAAGAAAGGTAAGCAAGGGCACGACATGGCCCAAACAAGGTAAGCATGACCCAAGAAAGGTAAGCAAGGGCACGACATGGCCCAAACAAGGTAAGCATGACCCAAGAAAGGTAAGCAAGGGCACGACATGTCCCAAGCAAGGCAAGGCATGACCCAAGAAAGGTAAGCAAGGGCACGACATGGCCCAAGCAAGGCAAGGCATGACCCAAGAAAGGTAAGCAAGGGTACGACATGGCCCAAGCAAGGTAAGCATGACCCAAGAAAGGTAAGCAAGGGCACGACATGGCCCAAGCAAGGCAAGCATGACCCAAGAAAGGTAAGCAAGGGCACGACATGGCCCAAGCAAGGCAAGGCATGACCAAGAAAGGTAAGCAAGGGCACGACATGGCCCAAACAAGGTAAGCATGACCCAAGAAAGGTAAGCAAGGGCACGACATGGCCCAAGCAAGGCAAGCATGACCCAAGAAAGGTAAGCAAGGGCACGACATGGCCCAAGCAAGGCAAGGCATGACCCAAGAAAGGTAAGCAAGGGCACGACATGTCCCAAGCAAGGCAAGGCATGACCCAAGAAAGGTAAGCAAGGGCACGACATGGCCCAAGCAAGGCAAGGCATGACCAAGAAAGGTAAGCAAGGGCACGACATGGCCCAAGCAAGGCAAGGCATGACCCAAGAAAGGTAAGCAAGGGCACGACATGGCCCAAGCAAGGCAAGGCATGACCCAAGAAAGGTAAGCAAGGGCACGACATGGCCCAAGCAAGGTAAGCATGACCCAAGAAAGGCAAGCAAGGGCACAACATGGCCCAAGCAAGGCAAGGCATGACCCAAGAAAGGTAAGCAAGGGCACGACATGGCCCAAGCAAGGCAAGGCATGACCCAAGAAAGGTAAGCAAGGGCACGACATGGCCCAAACAAGGTAAGTAAGACCCAAGAAAGGTAAGCAAGGGCACGACATGGCCCAAGCAAGGCAAGGCATGACCCAAGAAAGATAAGCAAGGGCACGACAAGGCCCAAGCAAGGCAAGCATGACCCAAGAAAGGTAAGCAAGGGCACGACATGGCCCAAACAAGGTAAGCATGACCCAAGAAAGGTAAGCAAGGGCACGACATGGCCCAAACAAGGTAAGCAAGACCCAAGAAAGGTAAGCAAGGGCACGACATGGCCCAAGCAAGGCAAGGCATGATCCAAGAAAGGTAAGCAAGGATACGACATGGCCCAAGCAAGGTAAGCATGACCCAAGAAAGGTAAGCAAGGGCACGAGATGGCCCAAACAAGGTAAGCAAGACCCAAGAAAGGTAAGCAAGGGCACGACATGGCCCAAGCAAGGCAAGGAATGACCCAAGAAAGGTAAGCAAGGGCACGACATGGCCCAAGCAAGGTAAGCATGACCCAAGAAAGGTAAGCAAGGGCACGACATCGCCCAAGCAAGGCAAGGCATGACCCAAGAAAGGTAAGCAAGGGAACGACATGGCCCAAGCAAGGCAAGGCATGACCCAAGAAAGGTAAGCAAGGGCACGACATGGCCCAAGCAAGGTAAGCATGACCCAAGAAAGGTAAGCAAGGGCACGACATGGCCCAAGCAAGGTAAGCATGACCCAAGAAAGGTAATCAAGGGCACGACATGGCCCAAACAAGGCAAGGCATGACCCAAGAAAGGTAAGAAAGGGCACGACATGGCCCAAGCAAGGTAAGCATGACCCAAGAAAGGTAAGCAAGGCACGACATGGCCCAAGCAAGGCAAGGCATGACCCAAGAAAGGTAAGCAAGGGCACGACATGGCCCAAACAAGGTAAGCATGACCCAAGAAAGGTAAGTAAGGGCACGCCATGCCCAAGCAAGGCAAGCAAGGGCAAGTCGTGGCAAAGAAAGGCATGTAAGGGCAAGTTGTGGCAAGGCATGGCCCAAGCAAGGTAAGCAAGGGAAAGTCGTGGCAAAGAAAGGCAAGAGGAAGGCATGGCAAGGCATATCCCAAGCAAGGTAAGCAAAGAAAGGTGTTACGGTTCGATTGACGGAGTATTTCCGGGGATGACGGTTGTGGAATTGGCCTGCGACACGGCCATAGTACCGACTTGACCTTGAGTTTTCGTTGTTAAGAAAAAAAAATCCAACGATGCATTGAGGGAATTTTTCGGCTCCGTAAAGTCGGGGGATGACGGTGGTGGATTTGGCCCGCAATACGGCTAACGTCCCGACTTGACCTCGTTTTTTCGTATGCCGCAATGGTCCCGCGGTCGTCTCTCGGATGGGTTAGCGGAGGGGAGTTTGGGACTTGTCGACCGGATGCGGTCTGTTCTTGCGGGCAGCGGACCGAGCAGCCCACGAGCGCGGACTAAAATCTAGTTGACGTCGTCCTTCGAACAAACCTCGTAGGTATTGTAGGGGAGCTTGGGAATCCATGATCGGATGCGGTGTGTTCTAGTGTGCGGGCAACGGACCAAGAAGCACACAAGAGCATACTAAATCTCGTCGTCGTTCCTTCGAGCAAACCTGGAACGGGTACTATAGTCGAGGGGAGCTTGGGCCTCGATGACCGGATTCGGACTGTTCTTGTGTGCGGGCAGAGGACCAAGCAGCACACTAGAGAGCGGACTAAATCTCGTCGTCGATATTTGAACAAACCTCTTGTCCCTTTTGGCTTTAGTGTGCTAATGTTTCCGAAACTCGATGCGGACCGTTCCCGGATGCGGGCGATATCAAGCGGCATGTGGGTGCAGTCCAATTCTAGTTGACGTTGTGTTAGCTAACCTTAGCCAGTGTTGTCCCGCCTCGATTTGTTTGTTTCTTTCACGTCAAACGGTGCTAGTCGGGGGACATCTAGCCCATCCTTGCGGCCACTTTGTGGTCGTGGGATGCAAGCTCGTTGTTTCTTGGCCAAGCGGTACGCTACGCGTGTGAGTGGTGTTTGGTTTTTTTAGCTGGCGGGCTCCGTGAACCGCACGCCGATAAACCTCTTCAGTGTTTGCTCCAAGTGCTATACAGGCCTTGGGCGAGTGATGGTTTTCTGTGTTGCATTCCTAACGATCGCATTGACATGGACCAAGGGCATGGCATCCATAAGCACGCAAGGGAAAGGCATGGCCCAAGGCACAACAATCGGACCCAAGGCATGGCCCAAGGCAAAACGATCGGACTACATGCACAATAATGACCACTATGAATGAATTTTCCCGAAAACTTTCCAAAAATAGCGACCCGGGACCACACGGGCCCCCCCCGAGGTCCCAAAATAAAAAATTTCAACACCAATGTTTTCTATATATATTTATATGTCTTTTCCTATTTTTTCGGATTTTTTGGGATTTTTTTAAATTTTTTGGGATTTTCCCCGTTTTTACCCCTAAAATAGCAACCCGGGACCACACGGGCACCCCCTAGGTCCAAAAATAAAAAATTTCAACACTAATAATTTTTTGGGATTTTTTTAATTTTTTGGGATTTTTTGGGATTTTTTTGAGATTTTTTTGAATTTTTCCCTTATTTTTCCCGTTTTTACCCCTATTTTCAGAAAACAAAAATAATTTTTTTGAAAAAAAAAAATCATGAAAATTAAGCTTAATGCCCATATAAGGTTTTCCAACAAAAAAAACGGGGCATTATTATGACAAAAACTCAAGTTTTGAGCCATTATTATGTTACTGTCACTTGGGTGTTCACTAGGAAAATTTAGCTAATTCAAAATAAACCTCTATAGGGGGAGGGTGAGAGTGGAAGGATGGATGGTCAAGGTTGGCTTAAAACTCTCTTGTGGGCACCGTTGGGCACCGTTGGGCATGGTCGACCCCCCTACGACACCACACATGCCCATGACATTAGACGGATTGAAAATTTTGGATCATTCGACGGATTTGACGCATAATTTTTTGTCCGAGACCCGATTTGACGCGAAAAATTATCTTATTGAAAAAAAAAAAAATCAAAAAAATTCTAAAAAAATATTAAAAAAAAATTTTTTTTGAAAAAAAATTTGTTGGCTCTAAGCAAGGGCACGACATGGCCCAAGCAAGGCAAGGTATGACCCAAGAAAGGCAAGCAAGGGCACGACATGGCCCAAGCAAAGCAATGCATGACCCAAGAAAGGCAAGCAAGGGCACGACATGGCCCAAGCAAGGCAATCCATGACCCAAGAAAGGCAAGCAAGGGCACGACATGGCCCAAGCAAGGCAAGACATGACCCAAGAAAGGCAAGCAAGGGCACGACATGGCCCAAGCAAGGCAAAGCATGACCCAAGAAAGGCAAGCAAGGGCACGACATGGCCCAAGAAAGGCAAGCAAGGGCACGACATGGCCCAAGCAAAGCAAGGCATGACCAAAGAAAGGCAAGCAAGGGCACGACATGGCCTAAGCAAGGCAAGGCATGACCCAAGAAAGGCAAGCAAGGGCACGACATGACCCAAGCAAGGCAAGGCATGACCCAAGAAAGGTAAGCAAGGGCACGACATGGCCCAAGCAAGGCAAGGCATGACCCAAGAAAGGTAAGCAAGGGCACGACATGGCCCAAGCAAGGCAAGGCATGACCCAAGAAAGGTAAGCAAGGGCACGACATGGGCCAAGCAAGGTAAGAATGACCCAACAAAGGCAAGCAAGGGCACGACATGGCCCAAGCAAGGCAAGGCATGACCCAAGAAAGGTAAGCAAGGGCACGACATGGTTGGGCAAGGCAAGGCATGACCCAAGAAAGGTAAGCAAGGGCACGACATGGCCCAAGTAAGGTAAGCATGACCCAAGAAAGGCAAGCAAGGGCACGACATGGCCCAAGCAAGGCAAGGCATGACCCAAGAAAGGTAAGCAAGGGCACGACATGGCCCAAGCAAGGCAAGGCATGACCCAAGAAAGGTAAGCAAGGGCACGACATGGCCCAAGCAAGGCAAGGCATGACCCAAGATAGGTAAGCAAGGGCACGACATGGCCCAAGCAAGGGAAGCATGACCCAAGAAAGGTAAGCAAGGGCAGGACATGGCCCAAGCAAGGCAAGGCATGACCCAAAAAGGTAAGCAAGGGCACGACATGGCCCAAGCAAGGAAAGCATGACCCAAGAAAGGTAAGCAAGGGCACGACATGGCCCAAGCAAGGCAAGGCATGACCCAAGAAAGGTAAGCAAGGGCACGACATGGCCCAAGCAAGGTAAGCATGACCCAAGAAAGGCAAGCAAGGGCACGACTTGGCCCAAGCAAGGCAAGGCATGACCCAAGAAAGGTAAGCAAGGGCACGACATGGCCCAAGCAAGGCAAGGCATGACCCAAGAAAGGTAAGCAAGGGCACGACATGGCCCAAGCAAGGTAAGCATGACCCAAGAAAGGCAAGCAAGGGCACGACATGGCCCAAACAAGGCAAGGCATGACCCAAGAAAGGTAAGCAAGGGCACGACATGGCCCAAGCAAGGCAAGGCATGACCCAAGAAAGGTAAGCAAGGGCACGACATGGCCCAAGCAAGGGAAGCATGACCCAAGAAAGGTAAGCAAGGGCACGACATGGCCCAAGCAAGGCAAGGCATGACCCAAGAAAGGTAAGCAAGGGCACGACATGGCCCAAGCAAGGTAAGCATGACCCAAGAAAGGCAAGCAAGGGCACGACTTGGCACAAGCAAGGCAAGGCATGACCCAAGAAAGGTAAGCAAGGGCACGACATGGCCCAAGCAAGGCAAGACATGACCCAAGAAAGGTAAGCAAGGGCACGACATGGCCCAAGCAAAGGAAGCATGACCCAAGAAAGGTAAGCAAGGGCACGACATGGCCCAAGCAAGGTAAGGCATGACCCAAGAAAGGCAAGCAAGGGCACGACATGGCCCAAGCAAGGCAAGGCAAGACCCAAGAAAGGTAAGCAAGGGCACGACATGGCCCAAGCAAGGCAAGGCATGACCCAAGATAGGTAAGCAAGGGCACGACATGGCCAAGCAAGGCAAGGCATGACCAAGAAAGGTAAGCAAGGGCACGACATGGCCCAAACAAGGTAAGCATGACCCAAGAAAGGTAAGCAAGGGCACAAAATGGCCCAAGCAAGGCAAGGCATGACCCAAGAAAGGTAAGCAAGGGCACGACATGTCCCAAGCAAGGCAAGGCATGACCCAAGATAGGTAAGCAAGGGCACGACATGGCCAAGCAAGGCAAGGCATGACCAAGAAAGGTAAGCAATGGCACGACATGGCCCAAACAAGGTAAGCATGACCCAAGAAAGGTAAGCAAGGGCACGACATGACCCAAGCAAGGCAAGGCATGACCCAAGAAAGGTAAGCAAGGGCACGACATGTCCCAAGCAAGGCAAGGCATGACCCAAGAAAGGTAAGCAAGGGCACGACATGGCCCAAGCAAGGCAAGGCATGACCCAAGAAAGGTAAGCAAGGGTACGACATGGCCCAAGCAAGGTAAGCATGACCCAAGAAAGGTAAGCAAGGGCACGACATGGCCCAAGCAAGGCAAGCATGACCCAAGAAAGGTAAGCAAGGGCACGACATGGCCCAAGCAAGGCAAGGCATGACAAAGAAAGGTAAGCAAGGGCACGACATGGCCCAAACAAGGTAAGCATGACCCAAGAAAGGTAAGCAAGGGCACGACATGGCCCAAGCAAGGCATGGCATGACCCAAGAAAGGTAAGCAAGGGCACGACATGGCCCAAGCAAGGCAAGGCATGACCAAGAAAGGTAAGCAAGGGCACGACATGGCCCAAACAAGGTAAGCATGACCCAAGAAAGGTAAGCAAGGGCACGACATGGCCCAAGCAAGGCAAGGCATGACCCAAGAAGGTAAGCAAGGGCACGACATGGCCCAAGCAAGGCAAGGCATGACCCAAGATAGGTAAGCAAGGGCACGACATGGCCAAGCAAGGCAAGGCATGACCAAGAAAGGTAAGCAAGGGCACGACATGGCCCAAACAAGGTAAGCATGACCCAAGAAAGGTAAGCAAGGGCACGACATGGCCCAAGCAAGGCAAGGCATGACCCAAGAAAGGTAAGCAAGGGCACGACATGTCCCAAGCAAGGCAAGGCATGACCCAAGAAAGGTAAGCAATGGCACGACATGGCCCAAGCAAGGCAAGGCATGACCCAAGAAAGGTAAGCAAGGGTACGACATGGCCCAAGCAAGGTAAGCATGACCCAAGAAAGGTAAGCAAGGGCACGACATGGCCCAAGCAAGGCAAGGCATGACCCAAGAAAGGTAAGCAAGGGTACGACATGGCCCAAGCAAGGTAAGCATTACCCAAGAAAGGTAAGCAAGGGCACGACATGGCCCAAGCAAGGTAAGCATCACCCAAGAAAGGTAAGCAAGGGCACGACATGGCCCAAGCAAGGCAAGCATGACCCAAGAAAGGTAAGCAAGGGCACGACATGGCCCAAGCAAGGCAAGGCATGACAAAGAAAGGTAAGCAAGGGCACGACATGGCCAAAACAAGGTAAGCATGACCCAAGAAAGGTAAGCAAGGGCACGACATGGCCCAAGCAAGGCATGGCATGACCCAAGAAAGGTAAGCAAGGGCACGACATGGCCCAAGCAAGGCAAGGCATGACCAAGAAAGGTAAGCAAGGGCACGACATGGCCCAAACAAGGTAAGCATGACCCAAGAAAGGTAAGCAAGGGCACGACATGGCCCAAGCAAGGCAAGGCATGACCCAAGAAAGGTAAGCAAGGGCACGACATGGCCCAAGCAAGGCAAGGCATGACCCAAGATAGGTAAGCAAGGGCACGACATGGCCAAGCAAGGCAAGGCATGACCAAGAAAGGTAAGCAAGGGCACGACATGGCCCAAACAAGGTAAGCATGACCCAAGAAAGGTAAGCAAGGGCACGACATGGCCCAAGCAAGGCAAGGCATGACCCAAGAAAGGTAAGCAAGGGCACGACATGTCCCAAGCAAGGCAAGGCATGACCCAAGAAAGGTAAGCAATGGCACGACATGGCCCAAGCAAGGCAAGGCATGACCCAAGAAAGGTAAGCAAGGGTACGACATGGCCCAAGCAAGGTAAGCATGACCCAAGAAAGGTAAGCAAGGGCACGACATGGCCCAAGCAAGGCAAGGCATGACCCAAGAAAGGTAAGCAAGGGTACGACATGGCCCAAGCAAGGTAAGCATTACCCAAGAAAGGTAAGCAAGGGCACGACATGGCCCAAGCAAGGTAAGCATCACCCAAGAAAGGTATGCAAGGGCACGACATGGCCCAAGCAAGGTAAGCAAGACCCAAGAAAGGTAAGCAAGGGCACGACATGGCCCAAGCAATGCAAAGCATGACTCAAGAAAGGTAAGCATGACCCAAGCAAGGTAAGGCATGACCCAAGAAAGGTAAGCAAGGGCACGACATGGCCCAAGCAAGGTAAGCATGACCCAAGAAAGGTAAGCAAGGGCACGACATGGCCCAAGCAAGGCAAGGCATGACCCAAGAAAGGTAAGCAAGGGCACGACATGGCCCAAGCAAGGTAAGCATGACCCAAGAAAGGTAAGCAAGGGCACGACATGGCCCAAGCAAGGTAAGCATGACCCAAGAAAGGTAAGCAAGGGCACGACATGGCCCAAACAAGGTAAGCAAGACCCAAGAAAGGTAAGCAAGGGCATGACATGGCCCAAGCAAGGCAAGGCATGACCCAAGAAAGGTAAGCAAGGGCACGACATGGCCCAAACAAGGTAAACATGACCCAAGAAAGGTAAGCAAGGGCACGACATGGCCCAAACAAGGTAAGCATGACCCAAGAAAGGTAAGCAAGGGCACGACATGGCCCAAACAAGGTAAGCATGACCCAAGAAAGGTAAGCAAGGGCACGACATGGCCCAAACAAGGTAAGCATGACCCAAGAAAGGTAAGCAAGGGCACGACATGGCCCAAACAAGGTAAGCATGACCCAAGAAAGGTAAGCAAGGGCACGACATGTCCCAAGCAAGGCAAGGCATGACCCAAGAAAGGTAAGCAAGGGCACGACATGGCCCAAGCAAGGCAAGGCATGACCCAAGAAAGGTAAGCAAGGGTACGACATGGCCCAAGCAAGGTAAGCATGACCCAAGAAAGGTAAGCAAGGGCACGACATGGCCCAAGCAAGGCAAGCATGACCCAAGAAAGGTAGGCAAGGGCACGACATGGCCCAAGCAAGGCAAGGCATGACCAAGAAAGGTAAGCAAGGGCACGACATGGCCCAAACAAGGTAAGCATGACCCAAGAAAGGTAAGCAAGGGCACGACATGGCCCAAGCAAGGCAAGCATGACCCAAGAAAGGTAAGCAAGGGCACGACATGGCCCAAGCAAGGCAAGGCATGACCAAGAAAGGTAAGCAAGGGCACGACATGGCCCAAACAAGGTAAGCATGACCCAAGAAAGGTAAGCAAGGGCACGACATGTCCCAAGCAAGGCAAGGCATGACCAAGAAAGGTAAGCAATGGCACGACATGGCCCAAACAAGGTAAGCATGACCCAAGAAAGGTAAGCAAGGGCACGACATGACCCAAGCAAGGCAAGGCATGACCCAAGAAAGGTAAGCAAGGGCACGACATGTCCCAAGCAAGGCAAGGCATGACCCAAGAAAGGTAAGCAAGGGCACGACATGGCCCAAGCAAGGCAGGGCATGACCCAAGAAAGGTAAGCAAGGGTACGACATGGCCCAAGCAAGGTAAGCATGACCCAAGAAAGGTAAGCAAGGGCACGACATGGCCCAAGCAAGGCAAGTATGACCCAAGAAAGGTAAGCAAGGGCACGACATGGCCCAAGCAAGGCAAGGCATGACCAAGAAAGGTAAGCAAGGGCACGACATGGCCCAAACAAGGTAAGCATGACCCAAGAAAGGTAAGCAAGGGCACGACATGGCCCAAGCAAGGCATGGCATGACCCAAGAAAGGTAAGCAAGGGCACGACATGGCCCAAGCAAGGCAAGGCATGACCAAGAAAGGTAAGCAAGGGCACGACATGGCCCAAACAAGGTAAGCATGACCCAAGAAAGGTAAGCAAGGGCACGACATGGCCCAAGCAAGGCAAGGCATGACCCAAGAAAGGTAAGCAAGGGCACGACATGGCCCAAGCAAGGCAAGGCATGACCCAAGATAGGTAAGCAAGGGCACGACATGGCCAAGCAAGGCAAGGCATGACCAAGAAAGGTAAGCAAGGGCACGACATGGCCCAAACAAGGTAAGCATGACCCAAGAAAGGTAAGCAAGGGCACGACATGGCCCAAGCAAGGCAAGGCATGACCCAAGAAAGGTAAGCAAGGGCACGACATGTCCCAAGCAAGGCAAGGCATGACCCAAGAAAGGTAAGCAATGGCACGACATGGCCCAAGCAAGGCAAGGCATGACCCAAGAAAGGTAAGCAAGGGTACGACATGGCCCAAGCAAGGTAAGCATGACTCAAGAAAGGTAAGCAAGGGCACGACATGGCCCAAGCAAGGTAAGCATCACCCAAGAAAGGTAAGCAAGGGCACGACATGGCCCAAGCAAGGCAAGGCATGACCCAAGAAAGGTAAGCAAGGGTACGACATGGCCCAAGCAAGGTAAGCATTACCCAAGAAAGGTAAGCAAGGGCACGACATGGCCCAAGCAAGGTAAGCATCACCCAAGAAAGGTTAGCAAGGGCACGACATGGCCCAAGCAAGGTAAGCAAAACCCAAGAAAGGTAAGCAAGGGCACGACATGGCCCAAGCAATGCAAAGCATGACCCAAGAAAGGTAAGCATGACCCAAGCAAGGTAAGGCATGACCCAAGAAAGGTAAGCAAGGGCACGACATGGCACAAGCAAGGTAAGCATGACCCAAGAAAGGTAAGCAAGGGCACGACATGGCCCAAGCAAGGCGAGGCATGACCCAAGAAAGGTAAGCAAGGGCACGACATGGCCCAAGCAAGGTAAGCATGACCCAAGATAGGTAAGCAAGGGCACGACATGGCCCAAGCAAGGTAAGCATGACCCAAGAAAGGTAAGCAAGGGCACGACATGGCCCAAGCAAGGTAAGCAAGACCCAAGAAAGGTAAGCAAGGGCATGACATGGCCCAAGCAAGGCAAGGCATGACCCAAGAAAGGTAAGCAAGGGCACGACATGGCCCAAACAAGGTAAGCATGACCCAAGAAAGGTAAGCAAGGGCACGACATGGCCCAAACAAGGTAAGCATGACCCAAGAAAGGTAAGCAAGGGCACGACATGGCCCAAACAAGGTAAGCATGACCCAAGAAAGGTAAGCAAGGGCACGACATGTCCCAAGCAAGGCAAGGCATGACCCAAGAAAGGTAAGCAAGGGCACGACATGGCCCAAGCAAGGCAAGGCATGACCCAAGAAAGGTAAGCAAGGGTACGACATGGCCCAAGCAAGGTAATCATGACCCAAGAAAGGTAAGCAAGGGCACGACATGGCCCAAGCAAGGCAAGCATGACCCAAGAAAGGTAAGCAAGGGCACGACATGGCCCAAGCAAGGCAAGGCATGACCAAGAAAGGTAAGCAAGGGCACGACATGGCCCAAACAAGGTAAGCATGACCCAAGAAAGGTAAGCAAGGGCACGACATGGCCCAAGCAAGGCATGGCATGACCCAAGAAAGGTAAGCAAGGGCACGACATGGCCCAAGCAAGGCAAGGCATGACCAAGAAAGGTAAGCAAGGGCACGACATGGCCCAAACAAGGTAAGCATGACCCAAGAAAGGTAAGCAAGGGCACGACATGGCCCAAGCAAGGCAAGGCATGACCAAGAAAGGTAAGCAAGGGTACGACATGGCCCAAGCAAGGTAAGCAAGACCCAAGAAAGGTAAGCAAGGGCAGGACATGGCCCAAGCAAGGCAAGGCATGACCCAAGAAAAGTAAGCAAGGGCACGACATGGCCCAAACAAGGTAAGCATGACCCAAGAAAGGTAAGCAAGGGCACGACATGGCCCAAACAAGGTAAGCATGACCCAAGAAAGGTAAGCAAGGGCACGACATGGCCCAAGCAAGGTAAGCATGACCCAAGAAAGGTAAGCAAGGGCACGACATGGCCCAAGCAAGGTAAGCATGACCCAAGAAAGGTAAGCAAGGGCACGACATGGCCCAAACAAGGTAAGCAAGACCCAAGAAAGGTAAGCAAGGGCAGGACATGGCCCAAGCAAGGCAAGACATGACCCAAGAAAGGTAAGCAAGGGCACGACATGGCCCAAACAAGGTAAGCATGACCCAAGAAAGGTAAGCAAGGGCACGACATGGCCCAAACAAGGTAAGCAAGACCCAAGAAAGGTAAGCAAGGGCAGGACATGGCCCAAGCAAGGCAAGGCATGACCCAAGAAAAGTAAGAAAGGGCACGACATGGCCCAAACAAGGTAAGCATGACCCAAGAAAGGTAAGCAAGGGCACGACATGGCCCAAACAAGGTAAGCATGACCCAAGAAAGGTAAGCAAGGGCACGACATGGCCCAAGCAAGGTAAGCATGACCCAAGAAAGGTAAGCAAGGGCACGACATGGCCCAAGCAAGGTAAGCATGACCCAAGAAAGGTTAGCAAGGGCACGACATGGCCCAAACAAGGTAAGCAAGACCCAAGAAAGGTAAGCAAGGGCAGGACATGGCCCAAGCAAGGCAAGACATGACCCAAGAAAGGTAAGCAAGGGCACGACATGGCCCAAACAAGGTAAGCATGACCCAAGAAAGGTAAGCAAGGGCACGACATGGCCCAAACAAGGTAAGCATGACCCAAGAAAGGTAAGCAAGGGCACGACATGTCCCAAGCAAGGCAAGGCATGACCCAAGAAAGGTAAGCAATGGCACGACATGGCCCAAGCAAGGCAAGGCATGACCCAAGAAAGGTAAGCAAGGGTACGACATGGCCCAAGCAAGGTAAGCATGACTCAAGAAAGTTAAGCAAGGGCACGACATGGCCCAAGCAAGGTAAGCATCACCCAAGAAAGGTAAGCAAGGGCACGACATGGCCCAAGCAAGGCAAGGCATGACCCAAGAAAGGTAAGCAAGGGTACGACATGGCCCAAGCAAGGTAAGCATGACCCAAGAAAGGTAAGCAAGGGCACGACATGTCCCAAGCAAGGCAAGGCATGACCCAAGAAAGGTAAGCAAGGGCACGACATGGCCCAAGCAAGGCAAGGCATGACCCAAGAAAGGTAAGCAAGGGTACGACATGGCCCAAGCAAGGTAATCATGACCCAAGAAAGGTAAGCAAGGGCACGACATGGCCCAAGCAAGGCAAGCATGACCCAAGAAAGGTAAGCAAGGGCACGACATGGCCCAAGCAAGGCAAGGCATGACCAAGAAAGGTAAGCAAGGGCACGACATGGCCCAAACAAGGTAAGCATGACCCAAGAAAGGTAAGCAAGGGCACGACATGGCCCAAGCAAGGCATGGCATGACCCAAGAAAGGTAAGCAAGGGCACGACATGGCCCAAGCAAGGTAAGCATCACCCAAGAAAGGTAAGCAAGGGCACGACATGACCCAAGCAAGGTAAGCAAGACCCAAGAAAGGTAAGCAAGGGCACGACATGGCCCAAGCAAGGCAAAGTATGACCCAAGAAAGGTAAGCATGACCCAAGCAAGGTAAGGCATGACCCAAGAAAGGTAAGCAAGGGCACGACATGGCCCAAGCAAGGTAAGCATGACCCAAGAAAGGTAAGAAAGGGCACGACATGGCCCAAGCAAGGCAAGGCATGACCCAAGAAAGGTAAGCAAGGGCACGACATGGCCCAAGCAAGGTAAGCATGACCCAAGAAAGGTAAGCAAGGGCACGACATGGCCCAAGCAAGGTAAGCATGACCCAAGAAAGGTAAGCAAGGGCACGACATGGCCCAAACAAGGTAAGCAAGACCCAAGAAAGGTAAGCAAGGGCAGGACATGGCCCAAGCAAGGCAAGGCATGACCCAAGAAAAGTAAGCAAGGGCACGACATGGCCCAAACAAGGTAAGCATGACCCAAGAAAGGTAAGCAAGGGCACGACATGGCCCAAACAAGGTAAGCATGACCCAAGAAAGGTAAGCAAGGGCACGACATGGCCCAAGCAAGGTAAGCATGACCCAAGAAAGGTAAGCAAGGGCACGACATGGCCCAAGCAAGGTAAGCATGACCCAAGAAAGGTAAGCAAGGGCACGACATGGCCCAAACAAGGTAAGCAAGACCCAAGAAAGGTAAGCAAGGGCAGGACATGGCCCAAGCAAGGCAAGACATGACCCAAGAAAGGTAAGCAAGGGCACGACATGGCCCAAACAAGGTAAGCATGACCCAAGAAAGGTAAGCAAGGGCACGACATGGCCCAAACAAGGTAAGCATGACCCAAGAAAGGTAAGCAAGGGCACGACATGTCCCAAGCAAGGCAAGGCATGACCCAAGAAAGGTAAGCAATGGCACGACATGGCCCAAGCAAGGCAAGGCATGACCCAAGAAAGGTAAGCAAGGGTACGACATGGCCCAAGCAAGGTAAGCATGACTCAAGAAAGGTAAGCAAGGGCACGACATGGCCCAAGCAAGGTAAGCATCACCCAAGAAAGGTAAGCAAGGGCACGACATGGCCCAAGCAAGGCAAGGCATGACCCAAGAAAGGTAAGCAAGGGTACGACATGGCCCAAGCAAGGTAAGCATGACCCAAGAAAGGTAAGCAAGGGCACGACATGTCCCAAGCAAGGCAAGGCATGACCCAAGAAAGGTAAGCAAGGGCACGACATGGCCCAAGCAAGGCAAGGCATGACCCAAGAAAGGTAAGCAAGGGTACGACATGGCCCAAGCAAGGTAATCATGACCCAAGAAAGGTAAGCAAGGGCACGACATGGCCCAAGCAAGGCAAGGCATGACCCAAGAAAGGTAAGCAAGGGCACGACATGGCCCAAGCAAGGCAAGGCATGACCAAGAAAGGTAAGCAAGGGCACGACATGGCCCAAACAAGGTAAGCATGACCCAAGAAAGGTAAGCAAGGGCACGACATGGCCCAAGCAAGGCATGGCATGACCCAAGAAAGGTAAGCAAGGGCACGACATGGCCCAAGCAAGGCAAGGCATGACCAAGAAAGGTAAGCAAGGGCACGACATGGCCCAAACAAGGTAAGCATGACCCAAGAAAGGTAAGCAAGGGCACGACATGGCCCAAGCAAGGCAAGGCATGACCCAAGATAGGTAAGCAAGGGCACGACATGGCCAAGCAAGGCAAGGCATGACCAAGAAAGGTAAGCAAGGGCACGACATGGCCCAAACAAGGTAAGCATGACCCAAGAAAGGTAAGCAAGGGCACGACATGGCCCAAGCAAGGCAAGGCATGACCCAAGAAAGGTAAGCAAGGGCACGACATGTCCCAAGCAAGGCAAGGCATGACCCAAGAAAGGTAAGCAATGGCACGACATGGCCCAAGCAAGGCAAGGCATGGCCCAAGAAAGGTAAGCAAGGGTACGACATGGCCCAAGCAAGGTAAGCATGACCCAAGAAAGGTAAGCAAGGGCACGACATGGCCCAAGCAAGGTAAGCATCACCCAAGAAAGGTAAGCAAGGGCGCGACATGGCCCAAGCAAGGCAAGGCATGACCCAAGAAAGGTAAGCAAGGGTACGACATGGCCCAAGCAAGGTAAGCATTACCCAAGAAAGGTAAGCAAGGGCACGACATGGCCCAAGCAAGGTAAGCATCACCCAAGAAAGGTAAGCAAGGGCACGACATGACCCAAGCAAGGTAAGCAAGACCCAAGAAAGGTAAGCAAGGGCACGACATGGCCCAAGCAAGGCAAAGCATGACCCAAGAAAGGTAAGCATGACCCAAGCAAGGTAAGGCATGACCCAAGAAAGGTAAGCAAGGGCACGACATGGCCCAAGCAAGGTAAGCATGACCCAAGAAAGGTAAGCAAGGGCACGACATGGCCCAAGCAAGGCAAGGCATGACCCAAGAAAGGTAAGCAAGGGCACGACATGGCCCAAGCAAGGTAAGCATGACCCAAGAAAGGTAAGCAAGGGCACGACATGGCCCAAGCAAGGTAAGCATGACCCAAGAAAGGTAAGCAAGGGCACGACATGGCCCAAACAAGGTAAGCAAGACCCAAGAAAGGTAAGCAAGGGCAGGACATGGCCCAAGCAAGGCAAGGCATGACCCAAGAAAAGTAAGCAAGGGCACGACATGGCCCAAACAAGGTAAGCATGACCCAAGAAAGGTAAGCAAGGGCACGACATGGCCCAAACAAGGTAAGCATGACCCAAGAAAGGTAAGCAAGGGCACGACATGGCCCAAGCAAGGTAAGCATGACCCAAGAAAGGTAAGCAAGGGCACGACATGGCCCAAGCAAGGTAAGCATGACCCAAGAAAGGTAAGCAAGGGCACGACATGGCCCAAACAAGGTAAGCAAGACCCAAGAAAGGTAAGCAAGGCCAGGACATGGCCCAAGCAAGGCAAGGCATGACCCAAGAAAGGTAAGCAAGGGC
The DNA here is from genome assembly GCF_020520425.1 of Spinacia oleracea. Classification (NCBI taxonomy): domain Eukaryota; kingdom Viridiplantae; phylum Streptophyta; class Magnoliopsida; order Caryophyllales; family Amaranthaceae; genus Spinacia; species Spinacia oleracea. Next base: position 61,241 of record NW_026614369.1, on the reverse strand, counting down.
ACGACATGGCCCAAACAAGGTAAGCATGACCCAAGAAAGGTAAGCAAGGGCACGACATGGCCCAAACAAGGTAAGCATGACCCAAGAAAGGTAAGCAAGGGCACGACATGTCCCAAGCAAGGCAAGGCATGACCCAAGAAAGGTAAGCAATGGCACGACATGGCCCAAGCAAGGCAAGGCATGACCCAAGAAAGGTAAGCAAGGGTACGACATGGCCCAAGCAAGGTAAGCATGACTCAAGAAAGGTAAGCAAGGGCACGACATGGCCCAAGCAAGGTAAGCATCACCCAAGAAAGGTAAGCAAGGGCACGACATGGCCCAAGCAAGGCAAGGCATGACCCAAGAAAGGTAAGCAAGGGTACGACATGGCCCAAGCAAGGCAAGGCATGACCCAAGAAAGGTAAGCAAGGGCACGACATGTCCCAAGCAAGGCAAGGCATGACCCAAGAAAGGTAAGCAATGGCACGACATGGCCCAAGCAAGGCAAGGCATGACCCAAGAAAGGTAAGCAAGGGTACGACATGGCCCAAGCAAGGTAAGCATGACTCAAGAAAGGTAAGCAAGGGCACGACTTGGCCCAAGCAAGGTAAGCATCACCCAAGAAAGGTAAGCAAGGGCACGACATGTCCCAAGCAAGGCAAGGCATGACCCAAGAAAGGTAAGCAAGGGTACGACATGGCCCAAGCAAGGTAAGCATTACCCAAGAAAGGTAAGCAAGGGCACGACATGGCCCAAGCAAGGTAAGCATCACCCAAGAAAGGTAAGCAAGGGCACGACATGGCCCAAGCAAGGTAAGCAAGACCCAAGAAAGGTAAGCAAGGGCACGACATGGCCCAAGCAAGGCAAAGCATGACCCAAGAAAAGGTAAGCATGACCCAAGCAAGGTAAGGCATGACCCAAGAAAGGTAAGCAAGGGCACGACATGGCCCAAGCAAGGTAAGCATGACCCAAGAAAGGTAAGCAAGGGCACGACATGGCCCAAGCAAGGTAAGCATGACCCAAGAAAGGTAAGCAAGGGCACGACATGGCCCAAACAAGGTAAGCAAGACCCAAGAAAGGTAAGCAAGGGCAGGACATGGCCCAAGCAAGGCAAGGCATGACCCAAGAAAGGTAAGCAAGGGCACGACATGGCCCAAACAAGGTAAGCATAACCCAAGAAAGGTAAGCAAGGGCACGACATGGCCCAAACAAGGTAAGCAAGACCCAAGAAAGGTAAGCAAGGGCACGACATGGCCCAAGCAAGGCAAGGCATGACCCAAGAAAGGTAAGCAAGGGCACGACATGGCCCAAGCAAGGTAAGCATGACCCAAGAAAGGTAAGCAAGGGCACGACATGGCGCAAACAAGGTAAGCAAGACCCAAGAAAGGTAAGCAAGGGCACGACATCGCACAAGCAAGGCAAGGCATGACCCAAGAAAGGTAAGCAAGGGAACGACATGGCCCAAGCAAGGCAAGGCATGACCCAGGAAAGGTAAGCAAGGGCACGACATGGCCCAAGCAAGGTAAGCGTGACCCAAGAAAGGTAAGCAAGGGCACGACATGGCCCAAGCAAGGTAAGCATGACCCAAGAAAGGTAAGCAAGGGAACGACATGGCCCAAACAAGGCAAGGCATGACCCAAGAAAGGTAAGAAAGGGCACGACATGGCCCAAGCAAGGTTAGCATGACCCAAGAAAGGTAAGCAAGGCACGACATGGCCCAAGCAAGGCAAGGCATGACCCAAGAAAGGTAAGCAAGGGCACGACATGGCCCAAACAAGGTAAGCATGACCCAAGAAAGGTAAGTAAGGGCACGCCATGCCCAAGCAAGGCAAGCAAGGGCAAGTCGTGGCAAAGAAAGGCATGTAAGGGCAAGTCGTGGCAAGGCATGGCCCAAGCAAGGTAAGCAAGGGAAAGTCGTGGCAAAGAAAGGCAAGAGGAAGGCATGGCAAGGCATATCCCAAGCAAGGTAAGCAAAGAAAGGTGTTACGGTTCGATTGACGGAGTATTTTGGGGGATGACGGTTGTGGAATTGGCCTGCGACACGGCCATAGTACCGACTTGACCTTGAGTTTTCGTTGTTCAGAAAAAAAAATCCAACGATGCATTGAGGGAATTTTTCGGCTCCGTAAAGTCGGGGGATGACGGTGGTGGATTTGGCCCGCAATACGGCTAACGTCCCGACTTGACCTCGTTTTTTCGTATGCCGCAATGGTCCCGCGGTCGTCTCTCGGATGGGTTAGCGGAGGGGAGTTTGGGACTTGTCGACCGGATGCGGTCTGTTCTTGCGGGCAGCGGACCGAGCAGCCCACGAGCGCGGACTAAAATCTAGTTGACGTCGTCCTTCGAACAAACCTCGTAGGTATTGTAGGGGAGCTTGGGAATCCATGATCGGATGCGGTGTGTTCTAGTGTGCGGGCAACCGACCAAGAAGCACACAAGAGCATACTAAATCTCGTCGTCATTCCTTCGAGCAAACCTGGAACGGGTACTATAGTCGAGGGGAGCTTGGGCCTCGATGACCGGATTCGGACTGTTCTTGTGTGCGGGCAGAGGACCAAGCAGCACACTAGAGAGCGGACTAAATCTCGTCGTCGATCTTTGAACAAACCTCTTGTCCCTTTTGGCTTTAGTGTGCTAATGTTTCCGAAACTCGATGCGGACCGTTCCCGGATGCGGGCGATATCAAGCGGCATGTGGGTGCAGTCCAATTCTAGTTGACGTTGTGTTAGCTAACCTCAGCCAGTGTTGTCCCTCCTCGATTTGTTTGTTTCTTTCACGTCAAACGGTGGTAGTCGGGGGACATTTAGCCCATCCTTGCGGCCACTTTGTGGTCGTGGGATGCAAGCTCGTTGTTTCTTGGCCAAGCGGTATGCTACGCGTGTGAGTGGTGTTTGTTTTTTTAGCTGGCGGGCTCCGTGAACCGCACGCCGATAAACCTCTTCAGTGTTTGCTCCAAGTGCTATACAGGCCTTGGGCGAGTGATGGTTTTCTGTGTTGCATTCCTAACTATCGCATTGACATGGACCAAGGGCATGGCATCCATAAGCATGCAAGGGAAAGGCATGGCCCAAGGCACAACAATCGGACCCAAGGCATGGCCCAAGGCAAAACGATCGGACCACATGCACAATAATGACCACTATGAATGAATTTTCCCGAAAACTTTCCAAAAATAGCAACCCGGGACCACACGGGCACCCCCCGAGGTCCCAAAATAAAAAATTTCAACACCAATGTTTTCTATATATATTTATATGTCTTTTCCTATTTTTTCGGATTTTTTGGGATTTTTTTGAATTTTTTGGGATTTTCCCAGTTTTTACCCCTAAAATAGCAACCCGGGACCACACGGGCACCCCCCTAGGTCCAAAAATAAAAAATATCAACACCAATAATTTTTTGGGATTTTTTTTGAATTTTTTGGGATTTTTTGGGATTTTTTTGAGATTTTTTTGAATTTTTCCCTTATTTTTCCCGTTTTTACCCCTATTTTCCCTATTTTCGGAAAACAAAAATAATTTTTTTGAAAAAAAAAATCATGAAAATTAAGCTTAATGCCCATATAAGGTTTTCCAACAAAAAAAACGGGGCATTATTATGACAAAAACTCAAGTTTTGAGCCATTATTATGTTACTGTCACTTGGGTGTTCACTAGGAAAATTTATCTAATTCAAAATAAACCTCTATAGGGGGAGGGTGAGAGTGGAAGGATGGATGGTCAAGGTTGGCTTAAAACTCTCTTGTGGGCACCGTTGGGCACCGTTGGGCATGGTCGGCCACACCACACATGCCCATGACATTAGACGGATTGAAAATTTTGGATCATTCGACGGATTTCACGCATAATTTTTTGTACGAGACCCGATTTGACGCGAAAAATTATTTTTTTGAAAAAAAAAAACAAATCAAAAAAATTCTAAAAAAATTCAAAAAAAATATTTTAAAAAAAATTTTTTTGAAAAAAAATTTGTTGGCTCTAAACAAGGGCACGACATGGCCTAAGCAAGGCAAGGTATGACCCAAGAAAGGCAAGCAAGGGCACGACATGACCCAAGCAAAGCAATGCATGACCCAAGAAAGGCAAGCAAGGGCACGACATGGCCCAAGCAAGGCAATCCATGACCCAAGAAAGGCAAGCAAGGGCACGACATGGCCCAAGCAAGGCAAGACATGACCCAAGAAAGGCAAGCAAGGGCACGACATGTCCCAAGCAAGGCAAAGCATGACCCAAGAAAGGCAAGCAAGGGCACGACATGGCCCAATAAAGGCAAGCAAGGGCACGACATAGCCCAAGCAAGGCAAGGCATGACCAAAGAAAGGCAAGCAAGGGCACGACATGGCCTAAGCAAGGCAAGGCATGACCCAAGAAAGGCAAGCAAGGGCACGACATGACCCAAGCAAGGCAAGGCATGACCCAAGAAAGCCAAGCAAGGGCACGACATGGCCCAAGCAAGGCAAGGCATGAAGGAAATAATGCCCTTAGTCCAAGTATGCATTCTATGATAAGTCTAATAAATGCGGTTCAGTATTAATTAACAAGTTAATAATTCAGTGAGATCAAGTGAGCTGAATGCCTAGCTAGAGGCCGCTTCAGTTCAAGTGGAATTAATGATATTAATCCACAGCTTACTCTTGACTGAACCCGTAGGGTCACACAAATAGTACGTAAACGGATCAAGTATTTAATGGCATTAAATACTCTATCTATGGATATTCGGAATCGACGGATCTTGGTTTCAGTGGGAGCTGAGATCGTCACATGCAAGAAATGAATACTCCGGAAACGATGATATTACCGGAAACGGAAATATAGATCGTATCGGAAATATAAATATTATCCAAGTCGTAGATGTTGCCGGAAACGGAAACATGGTACGTATCGGAAAATATTATCGGAAATGGAAATATTACCAGAATCGGAAATATTGCCGGAAACGGAAATATTGTCAGAATCGGAAATATTACCGGAATCGGAAAATAATTCCGGAAACGGAAATATTAAATATTTTTTCGAAACGGAAATTAATTCCGGAATCGGAAATGTTAAATATTGTTCGTATCGGAAATGAATTCCGGAATCGGAAATTTAATCGGAAGCGTATCGTACGAATAAGCATCGGACGAGGCCTGCCGGACGAGGGCCCAGCACGAAGCCAGGCCATCGCCCAGCAAGCCAAGCGCGCCGCACAAACAGCCACGCCAGGCCCAGCGCAAGGCCAGGCCCAGCAGGCCGTGGCAGCGCGCACAGCGCGCGCGGGAGCTGCGTGGGCTTGCAGCTCGCGCAGGCCTCGCTGCGTGGGCTGCTGCTCGTGCGCACGCATGGGCGGCCCATCGTGGCTGCCGTGTGTGCGTGTGTAAGTGTTTGTGTTCGTGCACGTTTCCTAAAACGTGCAGAGTTCGGTTAATGATTAAATTCCTAATTCTATTTGATAAATTAATTAAATTAGAGTTCTTGTAGGATTCTAGGTTTAATCAATTTGTATCTGAATAGGATTCCAATTCCCTTTCCATAACCCTATAAATATGTGGCCTGGGTTCACAATTTATAACGAGTTTAAAAAGTATTCAAAGTGAGTTTTTGAGAGAAAAATTCAGCCACACATCTTGCTCAAAAGTGCCGAAAATTCTAGTACCTTAAGGGCGATTCTAGTTGGTCAATCTTAAGGCGGATCCGGACGTGCTGTGGACTATCTACAGAGGGACGACACTTGGAGTCCTAAAGACTTGTTCTGGTTCGGTTCGGGCGCAGCTAGGGAGGGCACGCGACAAAGAGTATGCATCTAAATTATGCTATATGATTATGTGTAAATAATATGTAATCCTGGGTTAATGGTTGTTTCCGCATGATTTATGTAATATCATATGTATCATAACCTAACAGTGGTATCACGAGCCCCTTATTATTTTCATAATCTAAATTTCATGAACATGGTTAAATATTACAAATTTGCAAGAATTAAAAGGGGTGATTAATTTTCGTAATTGTTAATTAATTGCAAATTGCGTTTATTTAATTATACGTACGCAGTTTTTCGGCAGTTTCTTCGTTACTCATCCAAATCGAGTGATTTTTGTGTCAATTTCGCATGTAAAAGGCATTCTAAAATTTTGACAAAACTAGTTTTTTTCTGCCGAACCCAGAATTCTCAAATTCGAAGCCTAACTATGACTTTTCGAAGGTTTTAGTTTTTCGAATGCAAAATTTCGTAAATTTAAGATGTTAAATTAAATATTTGCGATTCTTGTTGATAAATCTTGAATTTTTGATTGACCTACTGTATATGTTTAACAAGTTTGAATGCCTAGCCTTGTTAATTATGCAATCTAATTTGTAATTATGATTAATTTGTTGAAAATTAGAAAAATTTAGAATTAATTTGATTTTCATAATTAATTATACGGATTTTTCATGAAATACCCCCGAATTATGGCGTAATTCACCAAATGCCCCTCGACTTTCAGAAATTCACCAAATGCCCCTCACAAATGACTTAATACCCAAAATACCCTTACTAATGACGCGCCGTTAGTCCTCCGTTAGCCTAATTTTTAAATTCACCAAATACCCCTATTTTATTACTTATTTCATATAATACCCCTATTCTGAAACTTAATTCACCAAATACACATAACTTAAAATTACCCATTTTGATGCTCAGCGGCTAGTTTTTATGTTTGAAAATTAGCCGTTGCTTATTGTTTGCTTATAAAAACCCCTTTTCTGACTATTTATTGTAGTTTTTCTATTGTTTTGTTAATTTCATATCATTTTTGTCATGAGTTTTCTTTCAAAATCATCATCCACACCCATGAATCCACATATGTAAGAGTCCCAAACAATTTCTAATATTATGGGAGGAAATTTCCATCTGAGGCTCCGATACAACACTCAGTAAGTTTCAATTATGATCCAATAAGTTCAGGCCTCATCCAGTAAAGACAATGCACTTTAGCTGAGCAAAAGGCCAAAAAACCCCATTTTCAAAGGGATCTTATGTAAGTGAAGCTGGAGTAATTCAATCTAAAGCTAACACCTTAATTTTCTTATTGTCCGAATGGTAAAGAAACTAAGAAATCAAGTTCAATAACACATACATTTTTATCACAACCTCGATTTCAACTTGGATTCATGATGTGAAAATCTTGAGTTTGGAGGCAAATCTTTGTGCCAAGATTCATGTTTTTTCACTGGTTCATGAGCTTTGGAACATACCTTAGTTTCATTTTTTTTTCTTGTTCCCTCAAATCCAAAAATAGACATTTGTCCATAAATCTGACCATGTCAATAGGACCTAGCTCAAAAGAAAAGTGGGAAAACCTTTATGCCTCGACTGTAAGGTCGAGAGAAAGTTAGGAGATTGAAGAAAGATGTTTGGAGGCAGTAGAGACAAGAGACAAAAGGGAGTTAACGTTAAATATGTGGCATGGAAGCAATAGAAGCCGAGGTAGCTGGAACATATGCGTTAGAATAAAATTAATAAGAGCTTTATTTTTAATCTGTTTGCATATGTTAAAGATATTTCCCATATTGAAAAAGGAATACCTTCCGATTGCGTGGTAAATATAATTAATTGGTCACATAAAGAATAAGGTACAAAAGAAGTAGCTATTTTCTTGAAGAGTTGCGACGTTTTGAGGTGTTTTTAGGAGTTTTTTCTGTTTTAATGTTGTACCGGAGCTTCAGATTGAGTGTTGTATCAGATATTCGGATGTCAAATTTTCTCCCATGATAACAAAATTTATTTGGGACTCTTACATATGTGGACTCATTGGGTGTGGATGATGATTTTGAAAGAAAACTCATGACAAAAATGATATGAAATTAACAAAATAATAGGAAAACTACAATAAACCGTCAGAAAAAGAGTATTTATAAGCAAACAATAAGCAACGGCTAATTTTCAAACACAAAAACTAGCCGTTGAGCATCAAAATGAGTAATTTTAAGTTATTGGTATTTGGTTAATTAAGTTTCTGAATAAGGGTATTTGGTGAAATAAGTATTAAAATAGGGGTATTTGGTGAATTTGAAAATTAGGTTAACGGAGGACTAACGGCGCATCATTAGTAAGGGTATTTTGGGTATTAAGTCATTTGTGAGGGGCATTTGGTGAATTTCTGAAAGTCGAGGGGCATTTTGTGAATTACGCCAAAATTCGGGGGTATTTCATGAAAAATCCGTTAATTATAATTTAATTAGAAACCTATGATTAAAAACCACCATAAAAATTGTAAATTTATGATAAATTTTAAATTTTTATGACCTAGACTTGAATCCATGTAAATCGGAAATCAATTGAATAATAAATTTTCGATTTTTCGCCCTAAAATTATGAAATTAATAATATTTATTAATTTGTCATTAATTTTATAAATTTTAATTTTTTTATGCGATTCGTTCATATAACTTGCACGCACAAAGCAATGGACGCTTCGTGTTACCCTTAAGGGGTGTTGTATAGTGCGGGCATGCGACGACGAGCAAGGGAGCTCGTCGCCCGTGCGGCACGAATGCAATGAGCAAGGCATGGTGCACGTGCAAAAGGCAGCAGCCCTGCCTTGTGTCGTAGGCCACGAGCAATGGAAGAATGGGCATGGGCGAAGGGCGAGCCAAGGCAGTCGCGTGTGGGCAGCAAGCGAGCTGCGCCACAACGCGCACTGCCTCGCGCAAGAGCGCGCAGCCTCGCGCGCAGCGAGCGCAAGCTCGCGTGCCACGAGCGCTGCGCCCAGCGAGCGATGTCGCGCGCCCAGCGAGCGATGTCGCGCGCCCAGTGAGCGATGTCGCGCGCCCAGCGAGCGATGTCGCGCGCCCAGCGAGCGATGGCTCGCACGCACAGCGAGCGATGTCGCGCGCCCAGCGAGCGATGTCGCGCGCCCAGCGAGCGATGTCGCGCGCACAGCGAGCGATGGCTCGCGCGCACTGCGAGCGATGGCTCGCATGCGATGGCTTGCGATGGGAATGCAGCAGCTATGCGACGAGCGCATGGGCTGCGCGCACATGGCCAGCGATGGCTGTGTGCGAGCGGCCCATGGGCGTGCAATGCGTAGGGTGTTTGCGTTACGATTAGATCGTTTTGAATGTTTAATTTGAAAATTTCAGTTCACGTAATTTTAATTAATTTTAAAATTAATAATTTAAATTATTTTCTTGGATTTTAATTTTGAATATTGTAATTATAATAAATGTTATTTATTCTAATTATTTTACTAAAATTAAAATCATGAATTAATTTAAATACGACTGAAATTAAATTAAACTTTTTGGATTCAATTATAAATTTATATGAGCTTTAAATTTTAATTAAATTTGTATGTTTCCGGTTAGACTAGAAATACATTTTTATGTTTAAAATTAGTAAAGCATATGAATTTATTGGTTTAAGTGGGAGCGCCTTTTAGTCATAAACTCTTGATTAGGTCTACAAATCCTTAAGGTTAAAACAACTTGATTAGAATTAATAAAGACTGAATAATTGGTAGATTATTGGTGCCCTTGATTAATTGCTGCAAATGTTTACGTGATGCATAATGTGTTTTACTAACCAGCTATGTGGGCCATTCATGATAATGAATGGGTGAATGGTATATATTGTATATGTACTGTTTTGCAGGTTATGAAGTGACTAGTATGGCCCAAATAGGATAGAAAATATGGTCTGCGTACCATTAATTTGAATGTAATTGGTCTGAAGTACCAAAGTTATTTTTCAATTCAAATATGGTCTGCGTACCATCAAATAATTGTAATTAGTTATAGCTTATCCTATTTGAAGAAAATGGTGCCTCCCACGGAGATTTTCAAGACGGACTTTGAAGTTAAAGCTTCAAGATGAAGTCGGGCCATACTAGATCACAAATATCTTATGCATGTTTTAAGTTATTTATTGCTTTTAAATATGTCTTAAAATGCATGAGATCAAAAGCTTGATTATGTTGCATGATTAAGGATTTTAGTTCACTTAAAATCTAACCAACATAGTAAGAGCTTTAAGTTCCAAACTTAAAAATTGAGTTAAAAGGTGCCATGCCAAAATACACACTTGCTTGGATATCCTTTACATCAATCTAGTAATAGTTTTCGCTCAGCGAGGTGTTACTTATTGGTTCTAAAGGGGCAAGGTACACAAATAATTGTGAGTACATGTTAGTTTTGGTGAAACTCAACGATATAAGTAAGGAGTCCTTTTATGTCGTGGCAAATTCGATAGGTTTACCTAATAAGTTCTTAGACGTACCTATCAACCAAGAATAGTTTCTAGACTATTAGCAAAAGGCTTTTGCTTACCTAAGATGTTCTAGGATTAAGTCGACAAACTGTGCTTAGTTCTTCAATGATTTTAGGATCTTGGAATCATTTTATTCACACCTGCCGGAACACATAATTTGAATAAAATGCTTAATAAACATTGAATTATGCATGTATGCTAGAATTTAAGTTTATTAAGAGAAACTGTGAATGGTTATTTATTTGTTTATTCTTTTCAATTGTAGTTTTTAATATGGCAAACAACAATTCATTCAACATTCGATCAATTCTCGAAAAGGAGAAGTTGAACGGGAAAAACTTCCTTGACTGGCAAAGGAACTTGCAAATAGTTCTTATGCAGGAAGAAAAGGAGTATGTCCTAGATGAGGCGATGCCCGAAGCTGCAGGCGACGGGGTCACTCAGGCAGCCCTCAATCGTTGGATTGATGCCAACAAGGATGTGAAATGTCTAATGCTCGCCACCATGAGTGCGGATCTGCAGAAAACGTTCATCAACTCAGATGCTTTCACAATCATCAGTGAGTTGAAGAACATGTTCCAAGATCTGGCTCGAGTCGAAAGATTCGAGACTCATAGGCAAATTCTTGAGACCAAACTTAAGAAAGGCGAGCCCGTAAGTCCACATGTTCTCAAAATGATTGGACTCATTGAGAATATGAGTCGGCTGGATCAGCAATTTTCTCAGGAAATGGCTATAGACACCATCCTCCATTCTCTTCATAGCGGGTATGATCAGTTCAAACTGAACTACAGTATGAATAGTCTGGACAAAACGCTCACTGAGCTTCACGGTATGCTGAAGACCGCTGAAAAGACGCTCAAAAGTGATAAGCAGGATGTGCTTATGGTGCGTGGGGGCAAGTTCAAGAAATCTGGAAAGAAGAGGAATGCTAAGAAAGGTGGCAACAAGGCCAGCCCAACTAAGCAAACTGGCGCCAAATCTGCAAAGAGGAAGGTCAGTCAACCCACTTCTGAATCCGAATGCTTCTACTTCAAGAAGAAGGGGCATTCGAAAAGAGATTGCTTGAAGCTAAAGGAAGATCAGAAAAACGGAACAGTCGTTCCATCTTCAGGTATTTTCGTTATAGACTGTATACTTGCTAATTCAACTTCTTGGGTATTAGATACTGGTTGTGGCTCACACTTATGTTCCAATCCACAGGGACTAAGAAGAAGTAGAAAGTTAAGCAAGGGTGAAGTCGACCTACGAGTGGGAAATGGAGCACGGATTGCTGCATTAGCTGTAGGAACTTACTATTTGTCGTTGCCCTCTGTTATTGGTCGTTTTGTACGACGTGAGGTCGACGCGGGAACAAGTCATCGCAAGTCAGTCCGTCCTCGGATCCTATTAAGGAAGCAGTCAAGGTTGGTTCCTATATTCAAGGAGCCATCATCTCCACTATATGCTTGTTGAGAAAGGTCAAAGAGGCTAGCAAAGGTCAAGCAAGCAGTTAGAGGAGATCAAGGAGTCAGTTGAGCAATTCAAGGAGCCACTAACGGCATTATTCTGCTTCCTATGCTTGACCTAGGACTATATAAAGATCATCAGTCTATAACACCGGAGGAGGCGAGAGACACACCTAAAAAACACCTAAGATGAACCCCTCATCCATCTCCTCCAGACAATTGTCCATTGTAAACTAAAATACTTACTGCAATTACTCTCAATACCCACGATGAAGCCATACCAATATCAACCGCTTGCCTTACCCCTCTTTAATGGAGAAGCCATCTAATGCCATATTCCTTCCCGTAGTCCCTGCCAATCATAAAGAAGTTTCTTTCCTAACCCCCACAAAAGGTCTTACCCATTATTGTTAATCATTATTATGCTTAGCCAAGACATTTCGTAAAGTTATTACCCACAGATATTTACCTTAAACCATTACCGTCCTCATCGCTTGAATACCATATACTTATGCTTCATTATTTACATTTAGATACACCCAATAAACGTTGTACTTGTATTCACCTAGGCTATTTATGCCGACAACATAGTGGATTGGTGGCCTCATTGCCACCCGCGGTTTTTATCCCTTTCGGGTTTTCCGCGTCACCATCTCTTGTCTCGTCTCTCTTTATTTTCTGTCATTTATTTCCTGTCATTTGCATAGTTAGTTTATCTAGTCGTCTATGTCCCAACCAAAGGTCGTCCATACGAAATTTGGCATAAACAGTTTGGCGTCGTCTGTGGGGAGATGGCTAGATTTATCTTCAAACACATATCCACAAATATTCTCTCAAACACAATATCCGACCCACTTGTGTTCACCAATAAAGTTGTCGTCAGGCTATGGATTGTTGTCATACTTTGTCGCCACCATGAGATGGAGCTACGTCAGGGCACATGTCGTCAACATGACAGGTGTCGTCGACGGGTCAAGTGTCGTCGACGGTCAGGTGTCGTCGACGGATCAGGTGTCGTCGACGGGTCAGGTGTCACCGACGGGTCAGGTGTCGTCGACGGTCAGGTATCGTCGACGGTCAGGTGTCGTCGACGGGTCAGGTGTCGTCGAAGGTCAGGCGTCGTCGACGGGTCAGGTGTCGTCGCCAGGCTCGTTGGTCGATGGAATATGGAATGACGTCAGGGTACATGTCGTCGCCAGATCAGGTGTCGATATCAGCAGGTGTCATCGCTAGAAGTGACGCGTCTGAGTGGTCGAATTCAACCTAGATGATGCATATCGTGACAACAACGACACCAACGCTTGATGACATCGAAAATAGGTACTAATATTCATAATATTCAATTCTAATCATTTGGCCTCGTTTTCGAATACATGACAGGTTTCGGTCTAGACGTCACGGGCCATCATGAAGATGTCACCACAAACAAGATACAATATGAGTTGTCTCCTACCTTGACAAGCTCTCGAGACGATTGATCACTTGATGTCGCGAAAAGTATGGTATAAAACTCAACCCCGATGATTTTAACTAATATTGTTTCTAGTCCTTGTTGTCACTAAAACAGATGCGAACACGTGACGTCATCCACCAGTGACATGACGTCAACATAGTTTCGTCCAACGCCACCTCCATATCAGTCGACGACGTCTCCACAAACGAAGGAAACAAATGGAGATTCAACAACAAATTGTCGGCAATACTAGATTTTGTGCTTAACTTCAGTCCAAGTATGAAATAGGAGAACTTGTAGTTGTCCTGAAGTCGCCACAGGGGAGCATATAGTATACTCTATCTCATTTAATTTTCATATAGTATACTTTACTTGATTTGCTTTTTATACTTTGCTTGTTTTAATTTCCAAAAGCACTTTGAAATATATGCTATACGTTGTTATCTCACTTTTTGTACTAACGTCATCACCACTTGTCGTTCGATCATGTCGTGTCGCCAAGTATTGTCTTGTCTATAGGTATTGACGTGTCGCTTGGCCAGGTCATGAGTACATCAGGCGACCGACGTTAGAATGCAGGTGACAAGGTATTGTCTTGTCTAAAGGTACTGACGTGTCTCTTGGCAAGGTCGTGAGTAAAGCAGGCGACCAACGTTAGAAGGCCTGTTACACGAGGTCACGACACGACATGAGGTCACGACGACACAACATGACGCCACGACAGCAAGTCACGACAGGAGGACGTGACCATTCTGGTTACCCCTATGACGACAAGAAGTTTCTTGGCGTTAAACATGATCGTGAGGGTCATCAACACAATCGAATGATTACCTTGATCATGACGGTATGCCCCGACGCCACGAGATGGTAATGACCGATGACACGACGCCACTAGACTACCGAGAAAGCTAAGGAAATCGAAATGTCGAATAATCATCATCAATGACCATGATGACACATGAGTAACTTCTAAACTATTTTTCACACACTTTCTCATTTCAATTCATTCATTGTTGTTCTCTTGTATTAATATGTCTCGTATTCAACGTTCATCAAGTTAACCAATAATTTTTTGCATCGCACCATGAATGTCTCAATTTCTCTAATGACTAAACTATTTTATCAAATTGTTTTGAGGTAATTTGACTTGACAGGGCGTTTAGAGGTTGCATCATGCTGGCACGCATGTACGGCGTCAAATATAAACGAATGTCATCATATCTGTGGCTGACTTCAGTCATGATATCTTCCTAAAGCCGCCACAGGGGGGCAAGATAGTACATACTCCCGTTCAGTTTAATATACTTGTTACAACTTTGAAATTTAACTAACGATGTGATACAATTTATTTTCATGATGATCTTGTCGTAAGATTTTGGTAACAGGTACGACGCTAAGACAAATGTACGAACACTGGGGGCTCAACCACTATCACATGTCGAAATAGGCGGATAAAGCAAAAGTCATTGGGTTTCCCAAAGACGACAAGTGATAAGACGTCAACCGATTAACAAGAAAGGTAATTTATAAAGAGTTCACATGTATTTGAATTTACGACATATTGTAATGTAAGTTTGTCAAATGATTTTACCAAAGACGTTAAAGAAAAAGTCCACTTAAGACAGTATAAAGAATTCACATTAACCATATGCTCCTTCTTGTGCCACATTGCGAGGATCAACCATTAAGTCGACCAGCGTTGGAATGAATAGTGTCAAGACCAGCGATGCGTCAATCTCATTCAATGTGACGGGACGACGCCAGATGTGACGACGATGATACAAGCGATGACAATGATCTCAGGAACGAAAACAAGATCGGCGACGTGAGGTGCCACGACATCAGGAGAATGCTGTTGATTGTAGAATCGTCATCAAGGGACAGTCAGCGACACGACGTAATTTCGTTACACGAGCCCATATTAAGTAATATCTAACACTTACTTCGTGCGTTAATTAATTTATTACATTTTTCACTACACTGCGATTAAAGTTCAATTTCAGTTTTTGTCATCTGTCGCTTTGAATATCTCTTTCCAAACACAATTATATTATATTTATGTTTCATCTTATTTGTTTGAAAACCAACACTAACATCGCATCAAGAAAACGTCCACCTCTACCTTTTGTATTTTCTACGGATCACTTCTTAACGATATCACCAACGGCAACAGCAGCGAACGACGTCATCAGAAGACGACATCAACGAACGACGCCATAAAATGCAAGCGACGACGCCTCCAAGGTCACAACCCTTAAACTAATTGGATCCCAACGATGACATGTCGCTTCTAAGCGCGAATACTACAGACGACCCAGGTACTATTTATGCGCACATAACTTCGTTCTTTGAGTACCTCACAGGTGACATCTATTCCACAGCGAACAACAGAGACAGCGTAAAAGCTACCGACATGTATGCACACCCGACGCTTGTCCAAACGCCTAACCAATCGCCAAATACAAAATAGAAAAACACATGTCTTTCCCCCTCAACACTGACGAAAAACAAAGCAAGCCCAGAATGCTCAAAACCTACTTAAATTGCTGTTCTAAAAATCCCATAGGCTAAAGTCTTATGCCATAGACTACACCATCAAAACATCTTATCCCTTGTCCTCATGTTATAGGAAACCTCACAACCCTTCGAATCTTCTTGACATTCGTCATAAGGTTGCTTCTAATCATTCACTTCATTCACCTGTAACTTCAACTTAGTCTCCTGCTACCTACCCTCACACGACATTACATCCGACTAAAATAATTCGACCTTATGCCCAATCGACGCAACTTCCTTCTCTAAATTCTTCGCATGACTACGAACAAACGAAGAGGATTATATCGCATGCATACCATAGATGTCACACAACAGCGACAATAGAGGCACGCCTGTAAACATCAGATGACCGACTGAGATACAACAGTTGGCCATGACGCCTGTAAACATCAGACGACAAACTAAGATACAATCGTTGGCCATGACGCCCGTAAACATCAGACGACGGACTAAGATACAATCGTTGGCCATGACGCCCGTAAACATCAGACGACAGACTAAGATACAACAGTTGGCCATGACTCCTGTAAACATCAGAAGACAGACTAAGATACAACAGTTGGCCATGACGCCTGTAAACATCAAACGACGGACTAAGGTACAATAGTTGGCCGTGACGCCCGCAAATATCAAACGACAGACAAAGATACAAAAGTTGGCCATGACGCTAGATACCTAACTAACGTTGTGTCTTAACATATATGTTTTCGCACAGGTTTTTTGAGAACTACATTCTGTTGTCTCACGCTCGTTAAGAGGAACGATTCTTTCACAAGATGTCAGGTTTACACCTAATTAAGCTAAGGACACCAACGCCGACATGAAGACGCCAATATACGCATGATGACATCAAGTTCTGTCAAAAATCATGGATGACACCAAGTTGCGACGCCACTGATCGAGATTAAGTATGGAAGACGACGGACAAGACGAAGACAATGACAGATTAGTATCGACATCAAATGCACGCGGTGACAGACTTTGAAGATTATTTTCCTAACTTTCGACTCGCTACAATTAGGAAAATGGGGGCTATTGTTATTGGTCGTTTTGTACGACGTGAGGTCGACGCGGGAACAAGTCATCGCAAGTCAGTCCGTCCTCGGATCCTATTAAGGAAGCAGTCAAGGTTGGTTCCTATATTCAAGGAGCCATCATCTCCACTATATACTTGTTGAGAAAGGTCAAAGAGGCTAGCAAAGGTCAAGCAAGCAGTTATAGGAGATCAAGGAGTCAGTTGAGCAATTCAAGGAGCCACTAACGGCATTATTCTGCTTCCTATGCTTGACCTAGGACTATATAAAGATCATCAGTCTATAACACCGGAGGAGGCGAGAGACACACCTAAAAAACACCTAAGATGAACCCCTCATCCATCTCCTCCAGACAATTGTCCATTGTAAACTAAAATACTTACTGCAATTACTCTCAATACCCACGATGAAGCCATACCAATATCAACCGCTTGCCTTACCCCTCTTTAATGGAGAAGCCATCTAATGCCATATTCCTTCCCGTAGTCCCTGCCAATCATAAAGAAGTTTCTTTCCTAACCCCCACAAAAGGTCTTACCCATTATTGTTAATCATTATTATGCTTAGCCAAGACATTTCGTAAAGTTATTACCCACAGATATTTACCTTAAACCATTACCGTCCTCATCGCTTGAATACCATATACTTATGCTTCATTATTTACATTTAGATACACGCAATAAACGTTGTACTTGTATTCACCTAGGCTATTTATGCCGACAACATAGTGGATTGGTGGCCTCATTGCCACCCGCGGTTTTTATCCCTTTCGGGTTTTCCGCGTCACCATCTCTTGTCTCGTCTCTCTTTATTTTCTGTCATTTATTTCCTGTCATTTGCATAGTTAGTTTATCTAGTCGTCTATGTCCCAACCAAAGGTCGTCCATACGAAATTTGGCATAAACACCCTCCGGGCTAGTTTTGGAACTGGAAGAATGTTTCCATGTTCCAAGTCTTACTAAAAACATCATTTCAGTTTCTTGCTTAGATGCTAAGGGATTTTCTTTTTTAATAAAAGACAATAGTTGTTCGTTTTATTTTAAAGAGATGTTTTATGGATCTGCTAGATTAGTCAATGGACTTTATTTATTAGATCACGACAAACAAGTATATAACATAAATACCAAAAAGGCCAAAAAGAATGATTCAGATCTCACCTATCTGTGGCATTGTCGATTAGGCCATATAAACTTGAAACGCTTAGAAAGACTTCAAAAGGAAGGAATTCTAGAACCATTTGACTTAGAGGATTATGGTAAATGCGAATCATGTTTACTTGGCAAAATGACAAAGCAACCTTTCTCTAAAGTTGGAGAAAGAGCAAATGAACTATTGGGTTTAATCCATACAGATGTATGTGGACCAATGAGTACAAATGCTAGAGGTGGTTTCAGCTACTTTATCACTTTCACTGATGACTTCAGTAGGTATGGTTATGTCTACCTAATGAAGCATAAGTCTGAATCCTTTGACAAATTCAAGGAATTTCAGAGTGAAGTAGAGAATCAATTAGGCAAGAAGATTAAAGCACTGCGGTCTGATAGAGGCGGTGAATATCTGAGCTATGAATTTGATGACCATCTGAAAGAATGTGGAATTCTATCAGAATTGACTCCTCCTGGAACACCACAATGGAACGGTGTGTCGGAACGGAGGAACAGAACCTTGCTAGACATGGTCAGGTCAATGATGGGTCAGGCCGAACTTCCATTAGAATTTTGGGGACATGCACTAAATACAGCTGCACTCACTATAAATAGAGCTCCGTCTAAAGCTGTCGAAAAGACTCCATACGAATTATGGTTTGGAAAGCCTCCAAATGTGTCTTTTCTTAAGATTTGGGGATGTGAAGTATATGTCAAACGATTAATTTCAGACAAACTTCATCCAAAATCTGACAAATGTATCCTTGTGGGCTATCCAAAGGAAACAAAGGGGTATTACTTCTACAATACATCTGAGAACAAAGTGTTTGTTGCTCGAGATGGTGTCTTTTTGGAGAAAGATCACATTTCCAAAATGACAAGTGGGAGAAAAGTAGACCTCGAAGAAATTCGAGTCGAACAACAAACTCTAGAGAATGGTCAAGATGACATTCAGGATGAAACTCAGAGATCTTTAGAAGAATCTGGTGAGAATCATGGTCAATCTAGAAATGTTACCCCGCGTAGATCGCAAAGATATAGATCTCAACCGGAAAGGTACTCAGGTATTTTGACGAACGAGAGCTATGACGTTCTATTACTTGAAAGTGATGAACCTGCGACTTACAAACAAGCTATGACGAGCCCTAGCTCCAAGCAGTGGCAAGAAGCCATGCAATCTGAATTAGACTCCATGTCTGAAAACCAAGTATGGGATTTGGTCGATTTGCCAGATGGCTACCAAGCCATTGGAAGCAAATGGGTTTTCAAACTGAAAAAGGACAAGGATGGGAAACTTGAAGTTTTCAAAGCTAGATTGGTTGCAAAAGGTTACAGGCAAGTCCACGGTGTGGATTACGATGAAACCTTTTCACCAGTTGCAATGCTAAAGTCTATTCGAATAATGTTAGCAATCGCTGCATATTACGATTACGAAATATGGCAGATGGATGTCAAAACTGCTTTCTTAAACGGCGTTTTAACAGAAACTGTGTTTATGACACAGCCTGAAGGTTTTGAGGATCCAAAGAATGCTAAAAAGGTATGCAAGCTAAAGAAGTCAATCTACGGATTGAAGCAGGCATCCAGGAGCTGGAATATACGTTTTGATGAAGCAGTCAGTGACTTTGGTTTCATCAAGAACGCAGACGAATCTTGTGTATACAAGAAGGTCAGTGGGAGAAAAATTGCTTTCCTAGTATTATATGTCGACGACATATTGCTTATCGGAAATGACATTCCTATGTTGAACTCTGTCAAGATTTGGCTTGGGGAATGTTTTTCGATGAAGGATCTAGGAGAAGCACAGTACATATTGGGCATCAAGATTTACAGAGATAGATCTAAAAAGATGATTGGACTTAGTCAAAGCACTTATATCAATAAGGTGCTTGATTGGTTCAAGATGGCGGACTCCAAGCGAGGCTACCTACCCATGTCTCATGGAATGACTCTAAGCAAGACTCAGTGCCCAAAAACACTTGATGAGCGTAGACGAATGAATGGGATTCCATATGCATCATTGATTGGTTCAATAATGTATGCTATGATATGTACACGCCCGGATGTTGCGTACGCACTCAGTGCTATGAGCAGATACCAGTCAGACCCAGGAGAGGCGCATTGGACTGCTGCCAAGAATATTCTGAAGTACTTGAAAAGGCACAAAGATGACTTCCTGGTCTATGGTGGAGATGATGAATTAATTGTTAAAAGCTATACGGACGCAAGTTTCCAAACCGACAAAGATGATTTCAGATCACAGTCTGGGTTTGTCTTCTGCCTCAACGGAGGAGCAGTAAGCTGGAAAAGTGCTAAGCAAAGCACCATTGCGGATTCTACAACTGAAGCGGAGTACATTGCTGCACATGAAGCAGCAAAGGAAGCTATATGGCTAAGGAAGTTCATAGGAGAACTTGGTGTAGTCCCCTCCATTAAAGGACCAATAGCCCTGTATTGTGATAATAACGGAGCTATTGCACAGGCAAAAGAGCCTAGACACCACCAGAGAGTCAAGCATGTACTTCGTAGATTTCACCTTCTACGAGAGTTCGTTGAAAGAAAAGAAGTCGAGATAAGCAAAATTGGAACTGATGACAACATATCAGATCCATTAACTAAACCTCTGCCGCAGGCAAAGCAAAACTCGCACACTGCAGCTATAGGAATCAAGCATATTGGAGAATGGCTTTGATGTCTCTGTTTAATGTTTTAAAGTTTTAGAGTTTAAATCTTTGTAAAACATTATTGGTTAATCATTCACAATAAATGAAAAGAATTCATTTATCCATTTAATTTGTGGTTTATTAAATGATGAGTCCCTTCAAATTTGACGATATATTCAAGATAGACTGTCAGGACCAGTCCTGTGACTAAGAAATGTCTATCAAGTGAACTTGAATGTCAAAGGTTGAAAATGGTCCCTAATCGGAGTTTTCTATAAAATTGGACGCATAGAAAACGTTAGACGATTAGAATGCAAGATGACTAGTAGTTCTGTTTCTTGAACTATGTGGACATGGCAATGTCATAATCATTTGCATAGATACTTACTTTGGGAAGACTAGTATCGGACAAGACCTATGAAACTTTACTGTAAGAGATGAAAGTCTGTCATAAGTAAATTTCATTAAATTATTAGACACTAAATCCTCAATACCTGAGAGATTTGAGATTACTTGTTTGAGAACTGGTTGCTTTGACGTTGACCAACCGTCGCACCATAAAAGGAGGCTATAAAGGCAACGCTCAGGTAATCACCTATCAAACGAAGTCTAATCTCAAGATCGCAAGATTGGGATTGTCCTCCCATAAATCGGGATGAGATGCTTAAAAGTTGTACAAGGCCACTCGGAGAGCTAGAAACTGTGAAATGCATGGCCGTGCTCGGATGAATCATAGGCTATGATTATCTGTTTATTTGATCAGTTGAACTCTGAAACCGAGGAACACCTCTGGACATAATAAGGATGACAACTCTTACCTTATGTTCAAGAGCAAGCATCGAGCGACAAAGGAATTAGGAAAATGCACACTTGTCCCTAAGGACAAGTGGGAGACTGAAGGAAATAATGCCCTTGGTCCAAGTATGCATTCTATGATAAGTCTAATAAATGCGGTTCAGTATTAATTAACAAGTTAATAATTCAGTGAGATCAAGTGAGCTGAATGCCTAGCTAGAGGCCGCTTCAGTTCAAGTGGAATTAATGATATTAATCCACAGCTTACTCTTGACTGAACCCGTAGGGTCACACAAATAGTACGTAAACGGATCAAGTATTTAATGGCATTAAATACTCTATCTATGGATATTCGGAATCGACGGATCTTGGTTTCAGTGGGAGCTGAGATCGTCACAGGCAAGAAATGAATACTCCGGAAACGATGATATTACCGGAAACGGAAATATGGATCGTATCGGAAATATAAATATTATCCAAGTCGTAGATGTTGCCGGAAACGGAAACATGGTACGTATCGGAAAATATTATCGGAAATGGAAATATTACCAGAATCGGAAATATTGCCGGAAACGGAAATATTGTCCGAATCGGAAATATTACCGGAATCGGAAAATAATTCCGGAAACGGAAATATTAAATATTTGTTCGAAACGGAAATTAATTCCGGAATCGGAAATGTTAAATATTGTTCGTATCGGAAATGAATTCCGGAATCGGAAATTTAATCGGAAGCGTATCGTACGAATAAGCATCGGACGAGGCCTGCCGGACGAGGGCCCAGCACGAAGCCAGGCCATCGCCCAGCAAGCCAAGCGCGCCGCACAAACAGCCACGCCAGGCCCAGCGCAAGGCCAGGCCCAGCAGGCCGTGGCAGCGCGCACAGCGCGCGCAGCGCGCGCGGGAGCTGCGTGGGCTTGCAGCTCGTGCAGGCCTCGCTGCGTGGGCTGCTGCTCGTGCGCACGCATGGGCGGCCCATCGTGGCTGCCGTGTGTGCGTGTGTAAGTGTTTGTGTTCGTGCACGTTTCCTAAAACGTGCAGAGTTCGGTTAATGATTAAATTCCTAATTCTATTTGATAAATTAATTAAATTAGAGTTCTTGTAGGATTCTAGGTTTAATCAATTTGTATCTGAATAGGATTCCAATTCCCTTTCCATAACCCTATAAATATGTGGCCTGGGTTCACAATTTATAACAAGTTTAAAAAGTATTCAAAGTGAGTTTTTGAGAGAAAAATTCAGCCACACATCTTGCTCAAAAGTGCCGAAAATTCTAGTACCTTAAGGGCGATTCTAGTTGGTCAATCTTAAGGCGGATCCGGACGTGCTGTGGACTATCTACGGAGGGACGACACTTGGAGTCCTAAAGACTTGTTCTGGTTCGGTTCGGGCGCAGCTAGGGAGGGCACGCAACAAAGAGTATGCATCTAAATTATGCTATATGATTATGTGTAAATAATATGTAATCCTGGGTTAATGGTTGTTTCCGCATGATTTATGTAATATCATATGTATCATAACCTAACAAGGCATGACCCAAGAAAGGTAAGCAAGGGCACGACATGGCCCAAGCAAGGCAAGGCATGACCCAAGAAAGGTAAGCAAGGGCACGACATGGCCCAAGCAAGGTAAGCATGACCCAAGAAAGGCAAGCAAGGGCAAGACTTGGCATAAGCAAGGCAAGGCATGACCCAAGAAAGGCAAGCAAGGGCACGACATGGCCCAAGCAAGGCAAGGCATGACCCAAGAAAGGTAAGCAAGGGCACGACATGGCCCAAGCAAGGTAAGCATGACCCAAGAAAGGTAAGCAAGGGCACGACATGGCCCAAGCAAGGCAAGGCATGACCCAAGAAAGGCAAGCAAGGGCACGACATGGCCCAAGCAAGGCAAGGCATGACCCAAGAAAGGTAAGCAAGGGCACGACATGGCCCAAGCAAGGCAAGGCATGACCCAAGAAAGGTAAGCAAGGGTACGACATGGCCCAAGCAAGGTAAGCATGACCCAAGAAAGGTAAGAAAGGGCACGACATGGCCCAAGCAAGGTATGTTAGGTTATGATACATATGATATTACATAAATCATGCGGAAACAACCATTAACCCAGGATTACATATTATTTACACAGAATCATATAGCATAATTTAGATGCATACTCTTTGTTGCGTGCCCTCCCTAGCTGCGCCCGAACCGAACAAGAACAAGTCTTTAGGACTCCAAGTGTCGTCCCTCCGTAGATAGTCCACAGCACGTCCGGATCCGCCTTAAGATTGACCAACTAGAATCGCCCTTAAGGTACTAGAATTTTCGGCACTTTTGAGCAAGATGTGTGGCTGAATTTTTCTCTCAAAAACTCACTTTGAATACTTTTAAAACTCGTCATAAATTGTGAACCCAAGCCACATATTTATAGGGGTATGGAAAGGGAATTGGAATCCTATTCAGATACAAATTAATTAAACCTAGATTCCTACAAGAACTCTAATTTAATTAATTTATCAAATAGAATTAGGAATTTAATCATTAACAGAACTCTGCACGTTTTAGGAAACGTGCACGAACACAAACACTTACACACGCACACAAGGCAACCACGATGGGCCGCCCATGCGTGCGCACGAGCAGCAGCCCACGCAGCGAGGCCTGCGCGAGCTGCAAGCCCACGCAGCTCCCGCGCGCGCTGCGCGCGCTGCCACGGCCTGCTGGGCCTGGCCTTGCGCTGGGCCTGGCGTGGCTGTTTTTGCGGCGCGCTTGGCTTGCTGGGCGATGGCCTGGCTTCGTGCTGGCCCTCGTCCGGCAGGCCTCGTCCGATGCTTATTCGTACGATACGCTTCCGATTAAATTTCCGATTCCGAAATTCATTTCCGATACGAACAATATTTAACATTTCCGATTCCGGAATTAATTTCCGTTTCGAACAAATATTTAATATTTCCCTTTCCGGAATTATTTTCCGATTCCGGTAATATTTCCGATTCTGACAATATTTCCGTTTCCGGTAATATTTCCGATTCTGGTAATATTTCCATTTCCGATAATATTTTCCGATACGTACCATGTTTCCGTTTCCGGCAACATCTACGACTTGGATAATATTTATATTTCCGATACGATCCATATTTCCGTTTCCGGCAATATCATCGTTTCCGGAGTATTCATTTCTTGCTTGTGACGATCTCAGCTCCCACTGAAACCAAGATCCGTCGATTCCGAATATTCATAGATGGAGTATTTAATGCCTTTAAATACTTGATCCGTTTACGTACTATTTGTGTGACCCTACGGGTTCAGTCAAGAGTAAGCTGTGGATTAATATCATTAAGTCCACTTGAACTGAAGCGGCCTCTAGCTAGGCATTCAGCTCACTTGATCTCACTGAATTATTAACTTGTTAATTAATACTGAACCGCATTTATTAGACTTAACATAGAATGCATACTTGGACCAAGGGCATTATTTCCTTCAGTCTCCCACTTGTCCTTAGGGACAAGTGTGCATTTCCTAATTCCTTTGTCACTCGATGCTTGCTCTTGAACATAAGGTAAGAGTTGTCATCCTTATTATGTCCAGAGGTGTTCCTCGGTTTCAGAGTTCAACTGATCAAATAAACAGATAATCATAGCCTATGATTCATCCGAGCACGGCCATGCATTTCACAGTTTCTAGCTCTCCGAGTGGCCTTGTACAACTTTTAAGCATCTCATCCCGATTTATGGGAGGACAATCCCAATCTTGCGATCTTGAGATTAGACTTCGTTTGATAGGTGATTACCTGAGCGTTGCCTTTATAGCCTCCTTTTACGGTGCAACGGTTGGTCAACGTCAAAGCAACCAGTTCTCAAACAAGTAATCTCAAATCACTCAGGTATTGAGGATTTAGTGTCTAATAATTTAATGAAATTTACTTATGACAGATTTTCATCTCTTACAGTAAAGTTTCATAGGTCTTGTCCGATACTAGTCTTCCCAAAGTAAGTATCTATGCAAATGATTATGACATTGCCATGTCCACATAGTTCAAGAAACAGAACTACTAGTCATCTTGCATTCTAATCGTCTAACGTTTTCTATGCGTCCAATTTTATAGAAAACTCCGACTAGGGACCATTTTCAACCTTTGACATTCAAGTTCACTTGATAGACATTTCTTAGTCACAGGACTGGTCCTGACAGTCTATCTTGAATATATCGTCAAATTGAAGGGACTCATCATTTAATACTAAACCAAGATTAAATGGAATATGAAAATACATTTCATATATGATAAATGTTCAACCCCTAATGTTTTACAACCATGGGCCTCAAACCCATCTTTAAAACAGTTCATGGAATTCAAAGCTATGCTTGATTTCCAGTGCTTACAACGTGAGTGTTGCTTCTCACTTGTTGCATAGGTTTAGTTATCATGCTTTGCCAATCTTAATATCTTTTTCATCGAATGATATTCGAGATAGGATGATAAGATCTTTTGAGTTTGTTTATTATGTGATCTAGTCTTTCTTACTTCGATAGTGGTTCTACGCATTTTGCAATGAAGAGCCATCAAGTTAGCAGACATGTGATCCACCCAAGTTCAATGAAGAACTCATTAATATAAACAACTCTGTTTTATTGCTTCTTAGGCAATAAGTACTTTTACTTCAACTGTTTGGGTTGCTAGTGATGCTTTGTTTGGATTTACCTATCCAAGCAGTTCATAGATATGTGGAAGACTCTCCAACTATATCTTAGAACATAGAAATTATTATTTTAATTTCCCACGCAACAACTCATGGTCTCCAATCCATGTTGCCATTTTCAAAACACAATGCTCTATAGCTCGTCCTTGTCAATGGTTAACTCCAAAGGGTCTTGCTTGATCCTTTGCCAGTGTTTATGCGTGTAGCATTAATATTTAGCATATCTTTATTTCCTTGAATCAAGAACTATTCCTATGTACCTTTTCAAGTACCATAAGTATTCTTGATCTCAATCTAGTTGATCTTCACTTAGATCAATAGAGATTGGTATATGTTCGTCATGCCTAAAGTCATACGATACGTTTTTGGCGATCCTCATATTATATCATACATGATAAATTCTTTTGCAGAATAATTCCCAATTGAATTCTATTCATGTAACTTTAGCTCATTCAATTTCAGTAGATACTGAATCCAGCTAAATTCTTTGACATATAATATAGGTTAAGAATCTCACTTAGATCCTTTGATGTTTTAACTTAGTAAATGCTTATACATAGTTCAAACATTCTTTTACTTAGATTTATTCACATGGGTCGAAAATCTCCAATGGAGACTTTCGTGTTTGATTTAGTAAATGCCATTTACTTAATCCAAAACAATATCATAAGATCTTTGTAAATAGATCTTAGTACCCAGTATGTACTAAGTTTCGCCTTGGTCCGTCATTGATGAATAATCTCAAATCTAAGTATTTAGCATTTGAATGTTACTTCACAATAGAGAGATATGTGTGTGATACACATAGGACCAATTAAGTTTTATGTACTCCCACTAAACTTCTTATATATCTATAAGAATCATGTACATTTTATGAAACTAAAATACTTATTAGCTTCACTAAAATACAGTTCTAATTCCCAATTGCTTGCTTAAATCTGGACTTAGATTTCATAAGCTAGCTTTCCTTTTCAAGCATTTATTTGGATCCACAAATCCTATGACATACCATGTACATAGTTTATTCCAACATTTGATTGAGGAATACGTTTTGTCATCCAATTGCCATATGTACCAATATGCAATCATTGCTTGAATTATAGACTTAAGCATTACGATTTTGCATGAGGTTTCAACACAATCCATGCCATGAATTTGCTTGTAACTTTTAGCAACTAATCTAGCTTTGTGTGTGAACACAATTCAATGTTTGATGATTTTTATCCTTTAAAACAAACTTGCAACTAATAGGTGTGAAACTATTCTTGCAAATCAACAAAATTTCAATTTTGTCATCAAAACATTGAGTATGTTTTATGGCCTCTAACCATTTAAAACATTTGAGTCTATATATGGCCTCTAACCATTTTAGGGAATCTTGGTTTCGTCATAGCTTTCTTACAGGTCACAAACTCATTAATCTACATGATAATAGTTTGACTGCAAGTTGTAGGTTTCTTCACTATCTAATAGAAGAATCTCATAGTTTCATTGACCAGAACTCTATGTTTCTTTACTATCTAATAGAAGAATCTCATAGTTCCAGTGATTTGAACTCTATGCCTACTTGGGTATAGAACATCAAACGATAGAATATCAATAGCCACTTGAAAGTCCTTTGAATATTCTGTTCTCCTTGAAGCACTTGTAAAGTCTTCTAAGAGATGTCTATTCTTTAAAGGCCACTTCTAAAGTCCTTAAAGAATACGTTCGGTTTTCTGAAGCACTTCGAAAAGCCTCCGGAATCTCCGTTTATGTTTGTTGTTCGCCTCGAAGACTTTCGAGGTCTATTTTCTCCCACTTGTCATTTTGGAAATGAATCTCCAAAAGGACATTATTTCGAGCAAACAAACATTATGTTCTCAAAAATTCGTGGTAGAAATCATACCCTTGTGTCTCATTTGAATAAATCACAATGAAACATATATCTAGACTTGGGCCTTAGTTTGTTGAATAACAAACACTAAGCTCCCACTGAGTTTAGCAACTCTTTAGATATATATTATGAAAAGATATTCTGAAATTACTTTTCAATAGCTTTGACGAATTTGGTTTAGTTTGGTGGTAGTTGAGCATTTTGTTTTAGAAATTACAGGAAAAGTCTTTATGATTCATCATTAATCGAATCAAGTACTAATTGACTTCGATTATTCCAACTAAGATATGCCATATCTTATGGACCTAGATTTGTGAAATTACAACACACAATCATTGATGATCATATTTGGTCTCAAGTAATCATCAACATGATCTAATCTAGATCTTTATGATTTCTTGCCAAGTGGATTTTATACTTCTGAATCTTTGAACTAGCCAAACAGATTCAACTTATATCACATTTGAGTAAATAAACCTATATTCACTCAAATCCATAAAGTCATAAAATCTTTCTTTAGCTTTGAACTCTATTGTTTTAGGCGTTCTAACAATAGTTCATATCTTTTGTTACTTTCAACAAGTAAGACTAGTTGTCTTAAAATGATCTAGAAATCAATCAACTTTCAAAAGTCCATCAAAATAGAGCTTTTGAATGTTAACTTGTTGATATGGTCTAAGCAACAATGCCAAAGATTAGTGGAACTCAAATCAAGGGGTTGATTTGAACCTAGTAAAGTTCTTTAAAGAGTTGTTTGTTTTAATCAAGCATATTGACTCATCCTGTAATTGACCATTTCATTCAAATAAACAAACAAACATTGTTTTAGTTTTTCTTGAATGTGAGTCTTTCTGTGTTTGAAAAACAGAAATTTAGGTATGCTGATTATGGAACAAAATAGCCATTAAGTTCCAGCCTTTGAAAGGACTTTAAAACAAACTAGATGACCCTACAACTAATGTAGCATTGCCACGCTTCATTTCCCACTTGTAGGTCATTAGTGTATCCTAACTTCCATTGTTTGAGTTATTACCGAAGTAAGAACCTCAAGCGGTATATGATACCAAGGAAGTTTTATTGCTAGGTCACTTCTCTTTAAACATTAACTTTTAGGTAGAAGCGGAATTGTAAATTCCTTTCATTTATTCCTCGTTTTCCTATTTCTTGTACCCTTACTTATAGTCTTAAGAATTGAATTCTTTAGTGTTGACTTTTATACTTTGTTAGACATGTCCAATGTCACCCCAACAAGGTTCTTACCATTTAATTTATGTTGAATATTAAGTTTCAACTAGATGATCTTACCAGAAGCTTCTAAAGTTCTCTAAGCATCGATCTATTCGAATGTCTAGGGACTAGACTCATTCGAGAATTAAATGGACAAAGATATTAGGTTGTTAACCATTGGTAAAGCTGAGCGTATTAGACTCAATGCTTTATGATCTCAAAGCTATAGTGTATTTTGAATTCACAAGCACCAATTGGTTTGCCATTCGATTTTGACGTTCGAAAACAACCATAAAAGTCGCTATAAGAAACGTACATTTTAAATTGCTCACTTTCTCTCATTTCCGTAAATCGTTCTTGGATTCACTACCAATCGAGGAAATTTACTGTTACCTTTCTAAAAGGATTTATTGCAGTGCAAGATATTTAATTATAAACAATAATTAAAACATACATTGAAGCATGCAAAGTCTAAACATTTATCATGAATAATAACTTGAAATTAAAGCAACCATGCAATTCAAACAAGTTATTAGCATTTTATTCGATTTTATTGTTCCGGCAGGTGTGAATAAAATGATTCCAAGATCCTAAAATCATTGAAGAACTAAGCACAGTTTGTCGACTTAATCCTAAAACATCTTAGGTAAGCAAAAGCCTTTTGCTAATAGTCTAGAAACTATTCTTGGTTGATAGGTACGTCTAAGAACTTATTAGGTAAACCTATCGATTTTGCCACGACATAAAAGGACTCCTTACTTATATCGTTGAGTTTCACCAAAACTAACATGTACTCACAATTATTTGTGTACCTTGCCCCTTTAGGACCAATAAGTAACACCTCGTTGAGCGAAAACTATTACTAGATTGATGTAAAGGATATCCAAGCAAGTGTATATTTTGGCATGGCACCTTTTAACTCAATTTTTAAGTTTGGAACTTAAGGCTCTTACTATGTTGGTTAGATTTTAAGTGAACTAAAATCCTTAATCATGCAACATAATCAAGCTTTTGATCTTATGCATTTTAAGACATATTTAAAAGCAATAAATAACTTAAAACATGCATAAGATAAATGTGATCTAGTATGGCCCGACTTCATCTTGAAGCTTTAACTTCAAAGTCCGTCTTGAAAATCTCCGTGGGAGGCACCATTTTCTTCAAATAGGATAAGCTATAACTAATTACAACTATTTGATGGTACGCAGACCATATTTGAATTGAAAAATAACTTTGGTACTTTAGACCATTTACATTCAAATTAATGGTACGCAGACCATATTTTCTATCCTATTTGGGCCATACTAGTCACTTCATAACCTGCAAAACAGTACATATACAATATATACCATTCACCCATTCATTATCATGAATGGCCCACATAGCTGGTTAGTAAAACACATTATGCATCACGTAAACATTTGCAGCAATTAATCAAGGGCACCAATAATCTACCAATTATTCAGTCCTTATTAATTCTAATCAAGTTGTTTTAACCTTAAGGATTTGTAGACCTAATCAAGAGTTTATGACTAAAAAGCGCTCCCACTTAAACCAATAAATTTATATGCTTTACTAATTTTAAACATAAAAATAAATTTCTAGTCCAACCGGAAACATACAAATTTAATTAAAATTTAAAGCTCATATGAATTTATAATTGAATCCAAAAGTTTAATTTAATTTCAGTCGTATTTAAATTAATTCATGATTTTCATTTTAGTAAAATAATTAGAATAAATAAAATTTATTATAATTACAATATTCAAAAATAAAATCCAAGAAAATAATTTAAATTATTAATTTTAAAATTAATTAAAATTACGTGAACTGAAATTTTCAAATTAAACATTCAAAACGATCTAATCGTAACGCAAACACCCTACGCATTGCACGCCCATGGGCCGCACGCACACAGCCATCGCTGGCCATGTGCGCGCAGCCCATGCGCTCGTTGCATAGCTGCTGCGTCTCCATCGCAAGCCATCGCACGCTGTGGTGCTAGCTGCGCGCGCGCCAGTGCTCGTCGCACGCGAGCCATCGCTCGCAATGCGCGCTCGCCAGCGCTCGTTGCGCGCGGTCCACCGCTCGCTGTGCGCGCGAGCCATTGCTCGCTGTGCGCGCGACATCGCTCGCTGGGCGCGCGACATCGCTCGCTGTGCGCGCGAGCCATCGCTCGCTGTGCGCGCGAGCCATCGCTCGCTGTGCGCGCGACATCGCTCGCTGGGCGCGCGACATCGCTCGCTGTGCACGCGACATCGCTCGTTGTGCGCGCGAGCCATGCTGGGCGCAGCGCTCGTGGCACGCGAGCTTGCGCTCGCTGCGCGCGAGGCAGTGCGAGTCGTGGCGCAGCTCGCTTGCTGCCCACACGCGACTGCCTTGGCTCGCCCTTCGCCCATGCCCATTCGTCCATTGCTCGTGGCCCACGACACAAGGCAGGGCTGCTGCCTTGTGCTCGTGCACTACGCCCCTGCTCATTGCATTCGTGCCGCACGGGCGACGAGCTCCCTTGCTCGTCGTCGCATGCCCGCATTATACAACACCCCTTAAGGGTAACACGAAGCGTCCATTGCTTTGTGCGTGCAAGTTATATGAACGAATCGCATAAAAATTTAAAATTTATATCTAAAATTAATGACAAATTAATAAATAATATTAATTTCATAATTTTAGGGCGAAAAATCGAAAATTTATTATTCAATTGATTTCCGATTGTTATGGATTCAAGTCTAGGTCATAAAAATTTAAAATTTATCATAATTTTACAATTTTTATGGTGGTTTTTAATCATAGGTTTCTAATTAAATTATAATTAATTATGAAAATCAAATTAATTCTAAATTATTCTAATTTTCAACAAATTAATCATAATTACAAATTAGATTGCATAATTAACAAGACTAGGCATTCAAACTTGTTAAACATATACAGTAGGTCAATCAAAAATTCAAGATTTATCAACAAGAATCGCAAATATTTAATTTAACATCTTAAATTTACGAAATTTTGCATTCGAAAAACTAAAACCTTTGAAAAGTCATAGTTAGGCTTCGAATTTGAGAATTCTAGGCATTCAGCTCACTTGATCTCACTGAATTATTAACTTGTTAATTAATACTGAACCGCATTTATTAGACTTAACATAGAATGCATACTTGGACCAAGGGCATTATTTCCTTCAAGGTAAGCATCACCCAAGAAAGGTAAGCAAGGGCATGACATGGCCCAAGCAAGGCAAGGCCTGACCCAAGAAAGGTAAGCAAGGGTACGACATGGCCCAAGCAAGGTAAGCATGACCCAAGAAAGGTAAGCAAGGGCACGACATGGCCCAAGCAAGGTAAGCATCACCCAAGAAAGGTAAGCAAGGGCACGACATGGCCCAAGCAAGGTAAGCAAGACCCAAGAAAGGTAAGCAAGGGCACGACATGGCCCAAGTGAAGGAAATAATGCCCTTGGTCCAAGTATGCATTCTATGTTAAGTCTAATAAATGCGGTTCAGTATTAATTAACAAGTTAATAATTCAGTGAGATCAAGTGAGCTGAATGCCTAGCTAGTCGGGGGACATCTAGCCCATCCTTGCGGCCACTTTGTGGTCGTGGGATGCAAGCTCGTTGTTTCTTGGCCAAGCGGTATGCTACGCGTGTGAGTGGTGATTGGTTTTTTTAGCTGGCGGGCTCCGTGAACCGCACGCCGATAAACCTCTTCAGTGTTTGCTCCAAGTGCTATACAGGCCTTGGGCGAGTGTTGGTTTTCTGTGTTGCATTCCTAACGATCGCATTGACATGGACCAAGGGCATGGCATCCATAAGCACGCAAGGGAAAGGCATGGCCCAAGGCACAACAATCGGACCCAAGGCATGGCCCAAGGCAAAACGATCGGACCACATGCACAATAATGACCACTATGAATGAATTTTCCCGAAAACTTTCCAAAAATAGCAACCCGGGACCACACGGGCACCCCCCGAGGTCCCAAAATAAAAAATTTCAACACCAATGTTTTCTATATATATTTTTATGTCTTTTCCTATTTTTTCGGATTTTTTGGGATTTTTTTGAATTTTTTGGGATTTTTCCCGTTTTTACCCCTAAAATAGCAACCCGGGACCACACGGGCACCCCCCTAGGTCCAAAAATAAAAAATTTCAACACCAATAATTTTTTGGGATTTTTTTGAATTTTTTGGGATTTTTTGGGATTTTTTTGAGATTTTTTTTAATTTTTCCCTTATTTTTCCCGTTTTTACCCCTATTTTCCCTATTTTCGGAAAACAAAAATAATTTTTTTGAAAAAAAAAAATCATGAAAATTAAGCTTAATGCCCATATAAGGTTTTCCAACAAAAAAAACGGGGCATTATTATGACAAAAACTCAAGTTTTGAGCCATTATTATGTTACTGTCACTTGGGTGTTCACTAGGAAAATTTAGCTAATTCAAAATAAACCTCTATAGGGGGAGGGTGAGAGTGGAAGGATGGATGGTCAAGGTTGGCTTAAAACTCTCTTGTGGGCACCGTTGGGCATGGTCGGCCTCCCTACGACACCACACATGCCCATGACATTAGACGGATTGAAAATTTTGGATCATTCGACGGATTTCACGCATAATTTTTTGTACGAGACCCGATTTGACGCGAAAAAAAAAATTTTTGAAAAAAAAAAAAAAATCAAAAAAATTCTAAAAAAATTCAAAAAAAATATTAAAAAAAAATTTTTTTTGAAAAATAATTTGTTGGCTCTAAGCAAGGGCACGACATGGCCCAAGCAAGAGGCAAGGTATGACCCAAGAAAGACAAGCAAGGGCACGACATGGCCCAAGCAAAGCAATGCATGACCCAAGAAAGGCAAGCAAGGGCACGACATGGCCCAAGCAAGGCAATCCATGACCCAAGAAAGGCAAGCAAGGGCACGACATGGCCCAAGCAAGGCAAGACATGACCCAAGAAAGGCAAGCAAGGGCACGACATGGCCCAAGCAAGGCAAAGCATGACCCAAGAAAGGCAAGCAAGGGCACGACATGGCCCAAGAAAGGAAAGCAAGGGCACGACATGGCCCAAGCAAGGAAAGGCATGACCAAAGAAAGGCAAGCAAGGGCACGACATGGCCTAAGCAAGGCAAGGCATGACCCAAGAAAGGCAATCAAGGGCACGACATGACCCAAGCAAGGCAAGGCATGACCCAAGAAAGCCAAGCAAGGGCACGACATGGCCCAAGCAAGGCAAGGCATGACCCAAGAAAGGTAAGCAAGGGCACGACATGGCCCAAGCAAGGCAAGGCATGACCCAAGAAAGGTAAGCAAGGGCACGACATGGCCCAAGCAAGGTAAGCATGACCCAAGAAAGGCAAGCAAGGGCACGACTTGGCCCAAGCAAGGCAAGGCATGACCCAAGAAAGGCAAGCAAGGGCACGACATGGCCCAAGCAAGGCAAGGCATGACCCAAGAAAGGTAAGCAAGGGCACGACATGGCCCAAGCAAGGCAAGGTATGACCCAAGAAAGGTAAGCAAGGGCACGACATGGCCCAAGCAAGGCAAGGCATGACCCAAGAAAGGTAAGCAAGGGTACGACATGGCCCAAGCAAGGTAAGCATGACCCAAGACAGGTAAGCAAGGGCACGACATGGCCCAAGCAAGGCAAGCATGACCCAAGAAAGGTAAGCAAGGGCACGACATGGCCCAAGCAAGGCAAGGCATGACCAAGAAAGGTAAGCAAGGGCACGACATGGCCCAAGCAAGGCAAGGCATGACCAAGAAAGGTAAGCAAAGGCACGACATGGCCTAAACAAGGTAAGCATGACCCAAGAAAGGTAAGCAAGGGCACGACATGGCCCAAGATAGGTAAGCAAGGGCACGACATGGCCAAGCAAGGCATGACCCAAGATAGGTAAGCAAGGGCACGACATGGCCAAGCAAGGCAAGGCATGACCAAGAAAGGTAAGCAAGGGCACGACATGGCCCAAACAAGGTAAGCATGACCCAAGAAAGGTAAGCAAGGGCACGACATGGCCCA
This sequence comes from Spinacia oleracea, assembly GCF_020520425.1. NCBI lineage: Eukaryota > Viridiplantae > Streptophyta > Magnoliopsida > Caryophyllales > Amaranthaceae > Spinacia > Spinacia oleracea. The sequence continues at coordinate 26,154 of NW_026614369.1, read as the reverse complement.
AGCAAGGCAAGGCATGACCCAAGAAAGGTAAGCAAGGGCACGACATGTCCCAAGCAAGGCAAGGCATGACCCAAGATAGGTAAGCAAGGGCACGACATGGCCAAGCAAGGCAAGGCATGACCAAGAAAGGTAAGCAAGGGCACGACATGGCCCAAACAAGGTAAGCATGACCAAAGAAAGGTAAGCAAGGGCACGACATGTCCCAAGCAAGGCAAGGCATGACCCAAGAAAGGTAAGCAAGGGCACGACATGGCCCAAGCAAGGCAAGGCATGACCAAAGAAAGGCAAGCAAGGGAACGACATGGCCTAAGCAAGGCAAGGCATGTCCCAAGAAAGGCAAGCAAGGGCACGACATGACCCAAGCAAGGCAAGGCATGACCCAAGAAAGCCAAGCAAGGGCACGACATGGCCCAAGCAAGGCAAGGCATGACCCAAGAAAGGTAAGCAAGGGCACGACATGGCCCAAGCAAGGCAAGGCATGACCCAAGAAAGGTAAGCAAGGGCACGACATGGCCCAAGGAAGGTAAGCATGACCCAAGAAAGGCAAGCAAGGGCACGACTTGGCCCAAGCAAGGCAAGGCATGACCCAAGAAAGGCAAGCAAGGGCACGACATGGCCCAAGCAAGGCAAGGAATGACCCAAGAAAGGTAAGCAAGGGCACGACATGGCCCAAGCAAGGTAAGCATGACCCAAGAAAGGTAAGCAAGGGTATGACATGGCCCAAGCAAGGCAAGGCATGACCAAAGAAAGGCAAGCAAGGGCACGACATGGCCTAAGCAAGGCAAGGCATGACCCAAGAAAGGCAAGCAAGGGCACGACATGACCCAAGCAAGGCAAGGCATGACCCAAGAAAGCCAAGCAAGGGCACGACATGGCCCAAGCAAGGCAAGGCATGACCCAAGAAAGGTAAGCAAGGGCACGACATGGCCCAAGCAAGGCAAGGCATGACCCAAGAAAGGTAAGCAAGGGCACGACATGGCCCAAGGAAGGTAAGCATGACCCAAGAAAGGCAAGCAAGGGCACGACTTGGCCCAAGCAAGGCAAGGCATGACCCAAGAAAGGCAAGCAAGGGCACGACATGGCCCAAGCAAGGCAAGGCATGACCCAAGAAAGGCAAGCAAGGGCACGACATGGCCCAAGCAAGGCAAGGCATGACCCAAGAAAGGTAAGCAAGGGCACGACATGGCCCAAGCAAGGCAAGGTATGACCCAAGAAAGGTAAGCAACGGCACGACATGGCCCAAGCAAGGCAAGGCATGACCCAAGAAAGGTAAGCAAGGGTACGACATGGCCCAAGCAAGGTAAGCATGACCCAAGACAGGTAAGCAAGGGCACGACATGGCCCAAGCAAGGCAAGCATGACCCAAGAAAGGTAAGCAAGGGCACGACATGGCCCAAGCAAGGCAAGGCATGACCAAGAAAGGTAAGCAAGGGCACGACATGGCCCAAGCAAGGCAAGGCATGACCAAGAAAGGTAAGCAAGGGCACGACATGGCCTAAACAAGGTAAGCATGACCCAAGAAAGGTAAGCAAGGGCACGACATGGCCCAAGCAAGGCAAGGCATGACCCAAGATAGGTAAGCAAGGGCACGACATGGCCAAGCAAGGCAAGGCATGACCAAGAAAGGTAAGCAAGGGTACGACATGGCCCAAGCAAGGTAAGCATGACCCAAGACAGGTAAGCAAGGGCACGACATGGCCCAAGCAAGGCAAGCATGACCCAAGAAAGGTAAGCAAGGGCACGACATGGCCCAAGCAAGGCAAGGCATGACCAAGAAAGGTAAGCAAGGGCACGACATGGCCCAAGCAAGGCAAGGCATAACCCAAGAAAGGTAAGCAAGGGCACGACATGGCCCAAGCAAGGCAAGGCATGACCAAAGAAAGGCAAGCAAGGGCACGACATGGCCTAAGCAAGGCAAGGCATGACCCAAGAAAGCCAAGCAAGGGCACGACATGACCCAAGCAAGGCATGGCATGACCCAAGAAAGCCAAGCAAGGGCACGACATGGCCCAAGCAAGGCAAGGCATGACCCAAGAAAGGTAAGCAAGGGCACGACATGGCCCAAGCAAGGCAAGGCATGACCCAAGAAAGGTAAGCAAGGGCACGACATGGCCCAAGGAAGGTAAGCATGACCCAAGAAAGGCAAGCAAGGGCACGACTTGGCCCAAGCAAGGCAAGGCATGACCCAAGAAAGGCAAGCAAGGGCACGACATGGCCCAAGCAAGGCAAGGCATGACCCAAGAAAGGCAAGCAAGGGCACGACATGGCCCAAGCAAGGCAAGGCATGACCCAAGAAAGGTAAGCAAGGGCACGACATGGCCCAAGCAAGGCAAGGTATGACCCAAGAAAGGTAAGCAAGGGCACGACATGGCCCAAGCAAGGCAAGGCATGACCCAAGAAAGGTAAGCAAGGGTACGACATGGCCCAAGCAAGGTAAGCATGACCCAAGACAGGTAAGCAAGGGCACGACATGGCCCAAGCAAGGCAAGGCATGACCAAAGAAAGGCAAGCAAGGGCACGACATGGCCTAAGCAAGGCAAGGCATGACCCAAGAAAGGCAAGCAAGGGCACGACATGACCCAAGCAAGGCAAGGCATGACCCAAGAAAGCCAAGCAAGGGCACGACATGGCCCAAGCAAGGCAAGGCATGACCCAAGAAAGGTAAGCAAGGGCACGACATGGCCCAAGGAAGGTAAGCATGACCCAAGAAAGGCAAGCAAGGGCACGACATGGCCCAAGCAAGGCAAGGCATGACCCAAGAAAGGTAAGCAAGGGCACGACATGGCCCAAGCAAGGCAAGGCATGACCCAAGAAAGCTAAGCAAGGGCACGACATGGCCCAAGGAAGGTAAGCATGACCCAAGAAAGGCAAGCAAGGGCACGACTTGGCCCAAGCAAGGCAAGGCATGACCCAAGAAAGGCAAGCAAGGGCACGACATGGCCCAAGCAAGGCAAGGCATGACCCAAGAAAGGCAAGCAAGGGCACGACATGGCCCAAGCAAGGCAGGCATGACCCAAGAAAGGTAAGCAAGGGCACGACATGGCCCAAGCAAGGCAAGGTATGACCCAAGAAAGGTAAGCAAGGGCACGACATGGCCCAAGCAAGGCAAGGCATGACCCAAGAAAGGTAAGCAAGGGTACGACATGGCCCAAGCAAGGTAAGCATGACCCAAGACAGGTAAGCAAGGGCACGACATGGCCCAAGCAAGGCAAGCATGACCCAAGAAAGGTAAGCAAGGGCACGACATGGCCCAAGCAAGGCAAGGCATGACCAAGAAAGGTAAGCAAGGGCACGACATGGCCCAAGCAAGGCAAGGCATGACCAAGAAAGGTAAGCAAGGGCACGACATGGCCTAAACAAGGTAAGCATGACCCAAGAAAGGTAAGGAAGGGCACGACATGGCCCAAGCAAGGCAAGGCATGACCCAAGATAGGTAAGCAAGGGCACGACATGGCCAAGCAAGGCAAGGCATGACCAAGAAAGGTAAGCAAGGGCACAACATGGCCCAAACAAGGTAAGCATGACCCAAGAAAGGTAAGCAAGGGCACGACATGGCCCAAGCAAGGCAAGGCATGACCCAAGAAAGGTAAGCAAGGGCACGACATGTCCCAAGCAAGGCAAGGCATGACCCAAGATAGGTAAGCAAGGGCACGATATGGCCAAGCAAGGCAAGGCATGACCAAGAAAGGTAAGCAAGGGCAGAACATGGCCCAAACAAGGTAAGCATGACCCAAGAAAGGTAAGCAAGGGCACGACATGTCCCAAGCAAGGCAAGGCATGACCCAAGAAAGGTAAGCAAGGGCACGACATGGCCCAAGCAAGGCAAGGCATGACCAAAGAAAGGCAAGCAAGGGCACGACATGGCCTAAGCAAGGCAAGGCATGGCCCAAGAAAGGCAAGCAAGGGCACGACATGACCCAAGCAAGGCAAGGCATGACCCAAGAAAGCCAAGCAAGGGCACGACATGGCCCAAGCAAGGCAAGGCATGACCCAAGAAAGGTAAGCAAGGGCACGACTTGGCCCAAGCAAGGCAAGGCATGACCCAAGAAAGGTAAGCAAGGGCACGACATGGCCCAAGCAAGGCAAGGCATGACCCAAGAAAGGTAAGCAAGGGCACGACATGGCCCAAGCAAGGCAAGGCATGACCCAAGAAAGGGAAGCAAGGGCACGACATGGCCCAAGGAAGGTAAGCATGACCCAAGAAAGGCAAGCAAGGGCACGACTTGGCCCAAGCAAGGCAAGGCATGACCCAAGAAAGGCAAGCAAGGGCACGACATGGCCCAAGCAAGGCAAGGCATGACCCAAGAAAGGCAAGCAAGGGCACGACATGGCCCAAGCAAGGCAAGGCATGACCCAAGAAAGGTAAGCAAGGGCACGACATGGCCCAAGCAAGGCAAGGTATGACCCAAGAAAGGTAAGCAAGGGCACGACATGGTCCAAGCAAGGCAAGGCATGACCCAAGAAAGGTAAGCAAGGGTACGACATGGCCCAAGCAAGGTAAGCATGACCCAAGACAGGTAAGCAAGGGCACGACATGGCCCAAGCAAGGCAAGCATGACCCAAGAAAGGTAAGCAAGGGCACGACATGGCCCAAGCAAGGCAAGGCATGACCAAGAAAGGTAAGCAAGGGCACGACATGGCCCAAGCAAGGCAAGGCATGACCAAGAAAGGTAAGCAAGGGCACGACATGGCCTAAACAAGGTAAGCATGACCCAAGAAAGGTAAGGAAGGGCACGACATGGCCCAAGCAAGGCAAGGCATGACCCAAGATAGGTAAGCAAGGGCACGACATGGCCAAGCAAGGCAAGGCATGACCAAGAAAGGTAAGCAAGGGCACGACATGGCCCAAACAAGGTAAGCATGACCCAAGAAAGGTAAGCAAGGGCACGACATGGCCCAAGCAAGGCAAGGCATGACCCAAGAAAGGTAAGCAAGGGCACGACATGTCCCAAGCAAGGCAAGGCATGACCCAAGATAGGTAAGCAAGGGCACGATATGGCCAAGCAAGGCAAGGAATGACCAAGAAAGGTAAGCAAGGGCAGAACATGGCCCAAACAAGGTAAGCATGACCCAAGAAAGGTAAGCAAGGGCACGACATGTCCCAAGCAAGGCAAGGCATGACCCAAGAAAGGTAAGCAAGGGCACGACATGGCCCAAGCAAGGCAAGGCATGACCAAAGAAAGGCAAGCAAGGGCACGACATGGCCTAAGCAAGGCAAGGCATGACCCAAGAAAGGCAAGCAAGGGCACGACATGACCCAAGCAAGGCAAGGCATGACCCAAGAAAGCCAAGCAAGGGCACGACATGGCCCAAGCAAGGCAAGGCATGACCCAAGAAAGGTAAGCAAGGGCACGACATGGCCCAAGCAAGGCAAGGCATGACCCAAGAAAGGTAAGCAAGGGCACGACATGGCCCAAGGAAGGTAAGCATGACCCAAGAAAGGCAAGCAAGGGCACGACTTGGCCCAAGCAAGGCAAGGCATGACCCAAGAAAGGCAAGCAAGGGCACGACATGGCCCAAGCAAGGTAAGCAAGACCCAAGAAAGGTAAGCAAGGGCACGACATGGCCCAAGTGAAGGAAATAATGCCCTTGGTCCAAGTATGCATTCTATGTTAAGTCTAATAAATGCGGTTCAGTATTAATTAACAAGTTAATAATTCAGTGAGATCAAGTGAGCTGAATGCCTAGCTAGAGGCCGCTTCAGTTCAAGTGGAATTAATGATATTAATCCACAGCTTACTCTTGACTGAACCCGTAGGGTCACACAAATAGTACGTAAACGGATCAAGTATTTAATGGCATTAAATACTCCATCTATGGATATTCGGAATCGACGGATCTTGGTTTCAGTGGGAGCTGAGATCGTCACAGGCAAGAAATGAATACTCCGGAAACGATGATATCGCCGGAAACGGAAATATGGATCGTATCGGAAATATAAATATTATCCAAGTCGTAGATGTTGCCGGAAACGGAAACATGGTACGTATCGGAAAATATTATCGGAAATGGAAATATTGCCGGAATCGGAAATATTGCCGGAAACGGAAATATTGTCAGAAACGGAAATATTATCGGAATCGGAAAATAATTCCGGAAACGAAAATATTAAATATTTGTTCGAAACGGAAATTAATTCCGGAATCGGAAATATTAAATGTTGTTCGTATCGGAAATGAATTCCGGAATCGGGAATTTAATCGGAAGCGTATCGTACGAATTAGCATCGGACGAGGCCCGCTAGACGAAGGCCCAGCACGAAGCCAGGCCATCGCCCAGCAAGCCGCACGCAACGCACGCCTCGACCAGGCCCAGCGCAAGGCCAGGCCCAGCCAAGGGCGCACGCGCGCACGCAGCACCGCACATGGGCTGTGCGCTTGTCGTGGGCCGCAAGGCCTGCGCGGGTGCACGGCTTGTGCGATGCGTATGCCGGAAATCCTAATTCTATTGGGATTCGTGCGAAGATTAAAATCCTAATCTTATTAGAATTGCTTTGTTATTTAGAGTCCTAATAAAGTTCTAATTAACAAATCCACATCCTAGTAGGATTACAATTCCTTTTCCATACCTCTATAAATAAGGGCCTAGGGGTCATTATTTATACATAAGTTTTCAAGTATTCAAAACTAGGATTTTTAAGCAGAAAAATCAGCCATAACTCTTGCCCCTTGAGCAGAAAATATTAGTACCTTAAGGGCGATTCTAGTTGGTCAATCTTAAGGCGGATCCGGACGTGCTGTGGACTATCTACGGAGGGACGACACTTGGAGTCCTAAAGACTTGTTCTTGTTCGGTTCGGGCGCAGCTAGGGAAGGCACGCAACAAAGAGTATGCATCTAAATTATGCTATATGATTATGTGTAAATAATATGTATTCCTGGCTTAATGGTTGTTTCCGCATGATTTATGAATTGTCATATGTATCATAACCTAACAGTGGTATCACGAGCCTCTTATTATTTTCATAATCTAAATTGCATGAACATGGTTAAATATTACAAATTTGCAAGAATTAAAAGGGGTGATTAATTTTCGTAATTGTTAATTAATTGCAAATTGCGTTTATTTAATTATACGTACGCAGTTTTTCGGCAGTTTCTTCGTTACTCATCCAAATCGAGTGATTTTTGTGTCAATTCCGCATGTAAAAGGCATTCTAAAATTTTGACAAAATTAGTATTTTTCTGCCGAACCCAGAATTCTCAAATTCGAAGCCTAACTATGACTTTTCGAAGGTTTTAGTTTTTCGAATGCAAAATTTCGTAAATTTAAGATGTTAAATTAAATATTTGCGATTCTTGTTGATAAATCTTGAATTTTTTATTGACCTACTGTATATGTTTAACAAGTTTGAATGCCTAGCCTTGTTAATTATGCAATCTAATTTGTAATTATGATTAATTTGTTGAAAATTAGAATAATTTAGAATTAATTTGATTTTCATAATTAATTATAATTTAATTAGAATCCTATGATTAAAAACCACCATAAAAATTGTAAATTTATGATAAATTTTAAATTTTTATGACCTAGGCTTGAATCCATAACAATCGGAAATCAATTGAATAATAAATTTTCGATTTTTCGCCCTAAAATTATGAAATTAATATTATTTATTAATTTGTCATTAATTTTAAATATAAATTTTTAAATTTTATGCGATTCGTTCATAAAACTTGCACGCACAAAGCAATGACGCTTCGTGTTACCCTTAAGGGGTGTTGTATAGTGCGGGCATGCGACGACGAGCAAGGGAGCTCGTCGCCCGTGCGGCACGAATGCAATGAGCAGGGGCATGGTGCACGAGCACAAGGCAGCAGCCCTACCTTGTGTCGTGGGCCACGAGCTATGGATGAATGGGCATGGGCGAAGGCAAGGCATGGCAGTCGCGTGTGGACAGCAAGCGAGCTGCGCCACAACGCGCACTGCCTCGCGCGCAGCGAGCGCAAGCTCGCGTGCCACGAGCGCTGCGCCCAGCATTGATCGCGCGCAATTGCTCGCGCACAGCGAGCGATGGCTCGCGTGCATCATTCGCTGGAGCGCGCGCAGCAAGCGCTGGCGAGCGCGCAGCGAGCACCACTTGTGCGATGGCTTGCGATGGAAGATGCAGCAGCTATGCGACGAGCGCATGGGCTGCGCGCACATGGCCAGCGATGGCTGTGTGCGTGTGGCCCACGGGCGTGCGATGCGTAGGGTGTTTGCGTTGCGATTAGATCGTTTTGAATGTTTAATTTGAAATTTTCAGTTTACGTAATTTTAATTAATTTTAAAATTAATAATTTAAATTATTTTCTTGGATTTTAATTTTGAATATTGTAATTATAATAAATTTTATTTATTCTAATTATTTTACTAAAATTAAAATCATGAATTAATTTAAATACGACTGAAATTAAATTAAACTTTTTGGATTCAATTATAAATTTATATGGGCTTTAAATTTTAATTAAATTTGTATGTTTCCGGTTAGACTTGAAATACATTTTTATGTTTAAAATTAGTAAAGCATATGAATTTATTGGTTTAAGTAAGAGCGCTTTTAGTCATAAACTCTTGATTAGGTCTACAAATCCTTAAGGTTAAAACAACTTGATTAGAATTAATAAGGACTGAATAATTGGTAGATTATTGGCGCCCTTGATTAATTGCTGCAAATGTTTACGTGATGCATAATGTGTTTTACTAACCAGCTATATGGGTGAATGGGTGAATGGTATATATTGTATATGTACTGTTTTGCAGGTTATGAAGTGACTAGTATGGCCCAAATAGGATAGAAAATATGGTCTGCGTACCATTAATTTGAATGTAATTGGTCTAAAGTACCAAAGTTGTTTTTCAATTCAAATATGGTCTGCGTACCATCAAATAGTTGTAATTAGTTTTAATTATAGCTTATCCTATTTGAAGAAAATGGTGCCTCCCACGGAGATTTTCAAGACGGACTTTGAAGTTAAAGCTTCAAGATGAAGTCGGGCCATACTAGATCACATTTATCTTATGCATGTTTTAAGTTATTTATTGCTTTTAAATATGTCTTAAAATGCATGAGATCAAAAGCTTGATTATGTTGCATGATTAAGGATTTTAGTTCACTTAAAATCTAACCAACATAGTAAGAGCCTTAAGTTCCAAACTTAAAAATTGAGTTATAAGGTGCCATGCCAAAATATACACTTGCTTGGATATCCTTTACATCAATCTAGTAATAGTTTTCGCTCAGCGAGGTGTTACTTATTGGTCCTAAAGGGGCAAGGTACACAAATAATTGTGAGTACATGTTAGTTTTGGTGAAACTCAACGATATAAGTAAGGAGTCCTTTTATGTCGTGGCAAAATCGATAGGTTTACCTAATAAGTTCTTAGACGTACCTATCAACCAAAAATAGTTTCTAGACTATTAGCAAAAGGCTTTTTGCTTACCTAAGATGTTTTAGGATTAAGTCGACAAACTGTGCTTAGTTCTTCAATGATTTTAGGATCTTGGAATCATTTTATTCACACCTGCCGGAACAATAAATTCGAATAAAATGCTAATAACTTGTTTAAATTGCATGATTGCTTTTCAAGTTGTTACTCATGATAAATGTTTAGACTTTGCATGCTTCAATTATGTTTTAATTATTGTTTATAATTAAATATCTTGCACTGCAATAAATCGTTTTAGAAAGGTAACAGTAAATTTCATCGATTGGTAGTGAATCCAAGAACGATTCACGGAAATGAGAGAAAATGAGCAATTTAAAATGTACGTTTCTTATATCGACTTTTATGGTTGTTTTCGAGAATCAAAATCGAATGGCAAACCGATTGGTGCTTGTGAATTCAAAATACAATGTAGTTTTGAGATCATAAAGCTTTGAGTTTAATACGCTCAGCTTTACCAATGGTTAACAACCTAATATCTTTGTCCATTTAATTTTCGAATGAGTCTAGTCCCTAGACATTCGAATAGATCGATGCTTAGAGAACTTTAGAAGCTTCTGGTAAGATCATCTAGTTGAAACAGAATATTCAACATAAATTAAAATGGTAAAGAACCTTGTTGGTGACATTGGACATGTCTAACAAAGTATAAAAGTCAACACTAAAGAATTCAATTCTTAAGACTATAAGAAAGGGTACAAGAAATAGGAAAACGAGGAACAAATGAAATGAATTTACGATTCCGTTTCTACCTATAAGTTTATGTTTAAAGAGAAGTGACCTTGCAATAAAACTTCCTTGGTATCATATACCGCTTGAGGTTCTTACTTCGGTAATAACTCAAACAATGGAAGCTAGGATACACTAATGACCTACAAGTGGGAAATGGAGAATGGCAATGCTACATTAGTTGTAGGGTCATCTAGTTTGTTTTAAGTCCTTTCAAAGGCTGGAACTTAATGGCTATTTTGTTCCATAATCAGCATACCTAAATTTCTGCTTCAAACACAGAAAGACTCACATTCAAGAAAAACAAAAACAATCTTTGTTTGTTTATTTGAATGAAATGGTCAATTACAGGTTGAGTCAATATGCTTGATTAAAACAAACAACTCTTTAAAGAACTTTACTAGGTTCAAATCAACCCCTTGATTTGAGTTCCACTAATCTTTGGCATTGTTGCTTAGACCATGTCAACAAGTTAACATTCACAAGCTCTATTTTAATGGACTTTTGAAAGTTGATTGATTTCTAGATCATTTTAAGACAACTAGTCTTACTTGTTGAAAGTAACAAAAGATATGAACTATTGTTAGAACGCCTAGACAATAGAGTTCAAAGCTAAAGAAAGATTTTATGACTTTATTATTTCACATGGATTTGAGTGAATATAGGTTTATTTACTCAAATGTGATATAAGTTGAATCTGTTTGGCTAGTTCAAAGATTCAGAAGTATAAAATCCACTTGGCAAGAAATCATAAAGATCTAGGTTAGATCATGTTGATGATTACTTGAGACCAAACATGATCATCAATGATTGTGTGTTGTAATTTCACAATCTAGCTCCATAAGATATGGCATATCTACGTTGGAATGATCGAAGTCAATTGGTACTTGATTCGATCAATGATGAATCATAAAGACTTTTTCCTATAATTTCTAAAACAAAATGCTCAACTACCACCAAACTAAACCAAATTCGTCAAAGCTATTGAAAAGAAATTTCAGAATAACTTTTCATAAAATATATCTAGAGAGTTGCAAAACTCAGTGGGAGCTTAGTGTTTGTCATTCGACAAACTAAGGCCCAAGTATAGATATATGTTTCATTGTGATTTATTCAAATGAGACACAAGGGTATTGTTTCTACCACGAATTTTTGAGAACATAATGTTTGTTTGCTCGGAATAATGTCCTTTTGGAGATTCGTTTCCAAAATGACAAGTGGGAGAAAATAGACCTCGAAAGTTTTCGAGGCGAACAACAAACATAAATGGACATTCCGGAGGCTTTTCGAAGTGCTTCAGAAAATCCGAACTTATTCTTTAAGGACTTTAGAAGTGGCTTTTAAAGAGTAGACATCTCTTAGAAGACTTTACAAGTGCTTCAAGGAGAACAGAATATTCAAAGGACTTTTAAGTGGCTATTGATATTCTGTTGTTTGATGTTCTATACCCTTGTAGGCATAGAGTTCAAGTCACTGAAACTATGAGATTCTTCTATTAGATAGTGAAGAAACATGGAGTTCAGGTCACTGAAACTATGCAATTCTTCTATTAGATAGTGAAGAAACCTACAACTTGCAGTCAAACTATTATCATGTAGATTAATGAATTTGTGACCTGTAAGAAAGCTATGACGAAACCCAGATTCCCTAAAATGGTTAGAGGCCATATATAGACTCAAATGTTTTAAATGGTTAGAGGCCATAAAACATACTCAATGTTTTGATGACAAAATTGAAATTTTGTTGATTTGCAAGAATAGTTTCACACCTATTGGTTGCAAGTTTGTTTTAAGGATAAAAACCATCAAACATGAAATTGTGTTCACACACAAAGCTAGATTAGTTGCTAAAGGTTACAAGCAAATTCACGATATGGATTGTGTTGAAACCTCATGCAAAATCGTAATGCTTAAGTCTATAATTCAAGCAATGATTGCATATTGGTACATATGGCAATTGGATGACAAAACATCTTCCTCAGTCAAATGTTGGAAGAAACTATGTACATGGCATGTCATAGGATTTGTGGATCCAAATAAATGCTTGAAAAGGAATGCTAACTTATGAAATCTAAGTACAGATTTAAGCAAGCAATTGGGAATTGGAACTGTATTTTAGTGAAGCTAATAAGCATTTTAGTTTCATAAAATATACATAATTCTTATAGATATATAAGAAGTTTAGTGGGAGTACGTAAATCTTATTTGGTCCTATGTGTATCACACATATCTCTCTATTGTGAAATAACATTCAAATGCTAATGACTTAGGTTTGAAATTATTCATCAATGATGGACCAAGGCGAAACTTAGTACATACTGGGTATTAAGATCTATTTACAAAGATCTTATGATATTGTTTAGTAATGGCATTTACTAAATCAAACACGAAAGACTCCATTGGAGATATTCGATCCATATGAATAAATCTAAGTAATGAATGTTTGAACTATGTATAAGCATTTACTAAGTTAAACATCAAAGAATCTAATGAGATTCTTCACCTATATTATATGTCAAAGAATTTAGTTGGATTCAGTATCTACTGTAACTGAATGAGCTAAAGTTACATGAATAGAATTCAATTGGGAATTATTCTGCAAAAGAATTTATCATGTATATAATATAATATGAGGATCGCCAAAAACGTATCGTATGACTTTAGGCATGACGAACATATACCAATCTCTATTGATCTAAGTGAAGATCAACTAGATTGAGATCAAGAACACTCATGGTACTTGAAAAGGTACATAGGAATAGTTCTTGATTCAAGGAAATAAAGATATGCTAAATATTGATGCTACACGCATAAACACTGGCAAAGGATCAAGCAAGACCCTTTGGAGTTAACCATTGACAAGGACGAGCTAAAGAGCATCGTGTTTTGAAATGGCAACATGGATTGAAGACCATGAGTTGTTGCGTGGGAAATTAAAATAATAATTTCTATGTTCTAAGATATAGTTGGAGAGTCTTCCACATATCTATGAACTGCTTGGATAGGTAAATCCAAACAAAGCATCACTAGCAACCTATACAGTTGAAGTAAAAGTAATTATTGCCTAAGAAGCAATAAAACAGGGTTGTTTAAAGTTCTTCACTGAACTTGGGTAGATCACCTATCTGCTGGCTTGATGGTTCTTCATTGAAAAATGCGTAGAACCACTCTTGAAGCAAGAAAAACGTCTGCTAACTTGATGGTTCTTCATTGCAAAATGAGTAAAACCACCATCGAAGTAAGAAAGACTAGATCACATAATAAACAAACTCGAAAAGATCTTATCATCATATCTCAAAGAACATTCGATGAAAAGGATGTTAAGATTGGCAAAGCATGATAACTAAACATATGCAACAAGTGAGAAGCAACACTCACGTTGTAGCACTGGAAATCAAGCATAGCTTTGAATTCCATGAAATGTTTTAAAGATGGGTTAGAGGCCCATGGTTGTAAAACATTGGGGTTGAACATTTATCATATATGAAATGTATTTTCATATTCCATTTAATCTTGGTTTAGTATTAAATGATGAGTCCCTTCAAATTTGACGAAATATTCAAGATAGACTGTCAGGACCAGTCATGTGACTAAGAAATGTCTATCAAGTGAACTTGAATGTCAAAGGTTGGAAATGGTCCCTAGTCGGAGTTTTCTATAAAATTGGACGCATAGAAAACATTAGACGACTAGAATGCAAGATGACTAGTAGTTCTGTTTCTTGAACTATGTGGACATGGCAATGTCATAATCATTTGCATAGATACTTACTTTGGGAAGACTAGTATTGGACAAGACCTATGAAACTTTACTGTAAGAGATGAAAATCTGTCATAAGTAAATTTCATTAAAATTATTAGACACTAAATCCTCAATACCTGAGTGATTTGAGATTACTTGTTTGAGAACTGGTTGCTTTGACGTTGACCAACCGTCGCACCGTAAAAGGAGGCTATAAAGGCAACGCTCAGGTAATCACCTATCAAACGAAGTCTAATCTCAAGATCGCAAGATTGGGATTGTCCTCCCATAAATCGGGATGAGATGCTTAAAAGTTGTACAAGGCCACTCGGAGAGCTAGAAACTGTGAAATGCATGGCCGTGCTCGGATGAATCATAGGCTATGATTATCTGTTTATTTGATCAGTTGAACTCTGAAACCGAGAAACACCTCTGGACATAATAAGGATGACAACTCTTACCTTATGTTCAAGAGCAAGCATCGAGCGACAAAGGAATTAGGAAATGCACACTTGTCCCTAAGGACAAGTGGGAGACTGAAGGAAATAATGCCCTTGGTCCAAGTATGCATTCTATGTTAAGTCTAATAAATGCGGTTCAGTATTAATTAACAAGTTAATAATTCAGTGAGATCAAGTGAGCTGAATGCCTAGCTAGAGGCCGCTTCAGTTCAAGTGGAATTAATGATATTAATCCACAGCTTACTCTTGACTGAACCCGTAGGGTCACACAAATAGTACGTAAACGGATCAAGTATTTAATGGCATTAAATACTCCATCTATGGATATTCGGAATCGACGGATCTTGGTTTCAGTGGGAGCTGAGATCGTCACAGGCAAGAAATGAATACTCCGGAAACGATGATATCGCCGGAAACGGAAATATGGATCGTATCGGAAATATAAATATTATCCAAGTCCTAGATGTTGCCGGAAACGGAAACATGATACGTATCGGAAAATATTATCGGAAATGGAAATATTGCCGGAATCGGAAATATTGCCGGAAACGGAAATATTGTCAGAAACGGAAATATTATCGGAATCGGAAAATAATTCCGGAAACGAAAATATTAAATATTTGTTCGAAACGGAAATTAATTCCGGAATCGGAAATATTAAATGTTGTTCGTATCGGAAATGAATTCCGGAATCGGGAATTTAATCGGAAGCGTATCGTACGAATTAGCATCGGACGAGGCCCGCTAGACGAAGGCCCAGCACGAAGCCAGGCCATCGCCCAGCAAGCCGCACGCAACGCACGCCTCGACCAGGCCCAGCGCAAGGCCAGGCCCAGCCAAGGGCGCGCGCGCGCACGCAGCACCGCAAATGGGTTGTGCGCTTGTCGTGGGCCGCAAGGCCTGCGCGGGTGCACGGCTTGTGCGATGCGTATGCCGGAAATCCTAATTCTATTGGGATTCGTGCGAAGATTAAAATCCTAATCTTATTAGAATTGCTTTGTTATTTAGAGTCCTAATAAAGTTCAAATTAACAAATCCACATCCTAGTAGGATTACAATTCCTTTTCCATACCTCTATAAATAAGGGCCTAGGGGTCATTATTTATACATAAGTTTTCAAGTATTCAAAACTAGGATTTTTAAGCAGAAAAATCAGCCATAACTCTTGCCCATTTAGCCGAAAATATTAGTACCTTAAGGGCGATTCTAGTTGGTCAATCTTAAGGCGGATCCGGACGTGCTGTGGACTATCTACGGAGGGACGACACTTGGAATCCTAAAGACTTGTTCTTGTTCGGTTCGGGCGCAGCTAGGGAAGGCACGCAACAAAGAGTATGCATCTAAATTATGCTATATGATTATGTGTAAATAATATGTATTCCTGGCTTAATGGTTGTTTCCGCATGATTTATGAATTGTCATATGTATCATAACCTAACACCAAGCAAGGCAAAGCATGACCCAAGAAAGGTAAGCATGACCCAAGCAAGGTAAGGCATGACCCAAGAAAGGTAAGCAAGGGCACGACATGGCCCAAGCAAGGGAAGCATGACCCAAGAAAGGTAAGCAAGGGCACGACATGGCCCAAGCAAGGCAAGGCATGACCCAAGAAAGGTAAGCAAGGGCACGACATGGCCCAAGCAAGGTAAGCATGACCCAAGAAAGGTAAGCAAGGGCACGACATGGCCCAAGCAAGGTAAGCATGACCCAAGAAAGGTAAGCAAGGGCACGACATGGCCCAAACAAGGTAAGCAAGACCCAAGAAAGGTAAGCAAGGGCAGGACATGGCCCAAGCAAGGCAAGGCATGACCCAAGAAAGGTAAGCAAGGGCACGACATGGCCCAAACAAGGGAAGCATGACCCAAGAAAGGTAAGCAAGGGCACGACATGGCCCAAACAAGGTAAGCAAGACCCAAGAAAGATAAGCAAGGGCACGACATGGCCCAAGCAAGGCAAGGCATGACCCAAGAAAGGTAAGCAAGGGCACCACATGGCCCAAGCAAGGCAAGGCATGACCCAAGAAAGGTAAGCAAGACCCAAGCAAGGTAAGGCATGACCCAAGAAAGGTAAGCAAGGGCACGACATGGCCCAAGCAAGGTAAGCATGACCCAAGAAAGGTAAGCAAGGGCACGACATGGCCCAAGCAAGGCAAGGCATGACCCAAGAAAGGTAAGCAAGGGCACGACATGGCCCAAGCAAGGTAAGCATGACCCAAGAAAGGTAAGCAAGGGCACGACATCGCCCAAGCAAGGCAAGGCATGACCCAAGAAAGGTAAGCAAGGGAACGACATGGCCCAAGCAAGGCAAGGCATGACCCAAGAAAGGTAAGCAAGGGCACGACATGGCCCAAGCAAGGTAAGCATGACCCAAGAAAGGTAAGCAAGGGCACGACATGGCCCAAGCAAGGTAAGCATGACCCAAGAAAGGTAAGCAAGGGCACGACATGGCCCAAACAAGGCAAGGCATGACCCAAGAAAGGTAAGCAAGGGCACGACATGGCCCAAGCAAGGTAAGCATGACCCAAGAAAGGTAAGCAAGGGCACGACATGGCCCAAGCAAGGTAAGCATGACCCAAGAAAGGTAAGCAAGGGCACGACATGGCCCAAGCAAGGTAAGCATGACCCAAGAAAGGTAAGCAAGGGCACGACATGGCCCAAGCAAGGCAAGGCATGACCCAAGAAAGGTAAGCAAGGGCACGACATGGCCCAAGCAAGGTAAGCATGACCCAAGAAAGGTAAGCAAGGGCACGACATGGCCCAAACAAGGTAAGCAAGACCCAAGAAAGGTAAGCAAGGGCACGACATGGCCCAAGCAAGGCAAGGCATGACCCAAGAAAGGTAAGCAAGGGCACGACATGGCCCAAGCAAGGTAAGCATGACCCAAGAAAGGTAAGCAAGGGCACGACATCGCCCAAGCAAGGCAAGGCATGACCCAAGAAAGGTAAGCAAGGGAACGACATGGCCCAAGCAAGGCAAGGCATGACCCAAGAACGGTAAGCAAGGGCACGACATGGCCCAAGCAAGGTAAGCATGACCCAAGAAAGGTAAGCAAGGCACGACATGGCCCAAGCAAGGCAAGGCATGACCCAAGAAAGGTAAGCAAGGGCACGACATGGCCCAAACAAGGTAAGCATGACCCAAGAAAGGTAAGTAAGGGCACGCCATGCCCAAGCAAGGCAAGGAAGGGCATGTCGTGGCAAAGAAAGGCATGTAAGGGCAAGTCGTGGCAAGGCATGGCCCAAGCAAGGTAAGCAAGGGAAAGTCGTGGCAAAGAAAGGCAAGAGGAAGGCATGGCAAGGCATATCCCAAGAAAGGTAAGCAAGGGCACGACATGGCCCAAACAAGGCAAGGCATGACCCAAGAAAGGTAAGAAAGGGCACGACATGGCCCAAGCAAGGCAAGGCATGACCCAAGAAAGGTAAGCAAGGGCACGACATGGCCCAAGCAAGGCAAGGCATGACCCAAGAAAGGTAAGCAAGGGCACGACATGGCCCAAGCAAGGCAAGGCATGACCCAAGAAAGGTAAGCAAGGGCACGACATGGCCCAAGCAAGGGAAGCATGACCCAAGAAAGGTAAGCAAGGGCACGACATGGCCCAAGCAAGGCAAGGCATGACCCAAGAAAGGTAAGCAAGAAAGGTAAGCAAGGTAAGCATGACCCAAGAAAGGTAAGCAAGGGCACGACATGGCCCAAACAAGGTAAGCAAGACCCAAGAAAGGTAAGCAAGGGTAGGACATGGCCCAAGCAAGGCAAGGCATGACCCAAGAAAGGTAAGCAAGGGCACGACATGGCCCAAACAAGGGAAGCATGACCCAAGAAAGGTAAGCAAGGGCACGACATGGCCCAAACAAGGTAAGCAAGACCCAAGAAAGGTAAGCAAGGGCACGACATGGCCCAAGCAAGGCAAGGCATGACCCAAGAAAGGTAAGCAAGGGCACGACATGGCACAAGCAAGGTAAGCAAGACCCAAGAAAGGTAAGCAAGGGCACGACATGGCCTAAGCAAGGCAAGGCATGACCCAAGAAAGGTAAGCAAGGGCACGACATGGCCCAAGCAAGGTAAGCAAGACCCAAGAAAGGTAAGCAAGGGCACGACATGGCCCAAGCAATGCAAGGCATGACCCAAGAAAGGTAAGCAAGGGCACGACATGGCCCAAGCAAGGTAAGCATGACCCAAGAAAGGTAAGCAAGGGCACGACATCTCCCAAGCAAGGCAAGGCATGACCCAAGAAAGGTAAGCAAGGGAACGACATGGCCCAAGCAAGGCAAGGCATGACCCAAGAAAGGTAAGCAAGGGCACGACATGGCCCAAGCAAGGTAAGCATGACCCAAGAAAGGTAAGCAAGGGCACGACATGGCCCAAGCAAGGTAAGCATGACCCAAGAAAGGTAAGCAAGGGCACGACATGGCCCAAACAAGGCAAGGCATGACCCAAGAAAGGTAAGCAAGGGCACGACATGGCCCAAGCAAGGTAAGCATGACCCAAGAAAGGTAAGCAAGGGCACGACATGGCCCAAGCAAGGTAAGCATGACCCAAGAAAGGTAAGCAAGGGCACGACATGGCCCAAGCAAGGCAAGGCATGACCCAAGAAAGGTAAGCAAGGGCACGACATGGCCCAAGCAAGGTAAGCATGACCCAAGAAAGGTAAGCAAGGGCACGACATGGCCCAAACAAGGTAAGCAAGACCCAAGAAAGGTAAGCAAGGGCACGACATGGCCCAAGCAAGGCAAGGCATGACCCAAGAAAGGTAAGCAAGGGCACGACATGGCCCAAGCAAGGTAAGCATGACCCAAGAAAGGTAAGCAAGGGCACGACATCGCCCAAGCAAGGCAAGGCATGACCCAAGAAAGGTAAGCAAGGGAACGACATGGCCCAAGCAAGGCAAGGCATGACCCAAGAAAGGTAAGCAAGGGCACGACATGGCCCAAGCAAGGTAAGCATGACCCAAGAAAGGTAAGCAAGGCACGACATGGCCCAAGCAAGGCAAGGCATGACCCAAGAAAGGTAAGCAAGGGCACGACATGGCCCAAACAAGGTAAGCATGACCCAAGAAAGGTAAGTAAGGGCACGCCATGCCCAAGCAAGGCAAGCAAGGGCAAGTCGTGGCAAAGAAAGGCATGTAAGGGCGAGTCGTGGCAAGGCATGGCCCAAGCAAGGTAAGCAAGGGAAAGTCGTGGCAAAGAAAGGCAAGAGGAAGGCATGGCAAGGCATATCCCAAGAAAGGTAAGCAAGGGCACGACATGGCCCAAACAAGGCAAGGCATGACCCAAGAAAGGTAAGCAAGGGCACGACATGGCCCAAACAAGGTAAGCAAGACCCAAGAAAGGTAAGCAAGGGCACGACATGGCCCAAGCAAGGCAAGGCATGACCCAAGAAAGGTAAGCAAGGGCACGACATGGCCCAAGCAAGGGAAGCATGACCCAAGAAAGGTAAGCAAGGGCACGACATGGCCCAAGCAAGGCAAGGCATGACCCAAGAAAGGTAAGCAAGACCCAAGCAAGGTAAGGCATGACCCAAGAAAGGTAAGCAAGGGCACGACATGGCCCAAGCAAGGTAAGCATGACCCAAGAAAGGTAAGCAAGGGCACGACATGGCCCAAGCAAGGCAAGGCATGACCCAAGAAAGGTAAGCAAGGGCACGACATGGCCCAAGCAAGGCAAGGCATGACCCAAGAAAGGTAAGCAAGGGCACGACATGGCCCAAGCAAGGGAAGCATGACCCAAGAAAGGTAAGTAAGGGCACGACATGGCCCAAGCAAGGCAAGGCATGACCCAAGAAAGGTAAGCAAGACCCAAGCAAGGTAAGGCATGACCCAAGAAAGGTAAGCAAGGGCACGACATGGCCCAAGCAAGGTAAGCATGACCCAAGAAAGGTAAGCAAGGGCACGACATGGCCCAACCAAGGCAAGGCATGACCCAAGAAAGGTAAGCAAGGGCACGACATGGCCCAAGCAAGGTAAGCATGACCCAAGAAAGGTAAGCAAGTGCACGACATGGCCCAAGCAAGGTAAGCATGACCCAAGAAAGGTAAGCAAGGGCACGACATGGCCCAAACAAGGCAAGGCATGACCCAAGAAAGGTAAGCAAGGGCACGACATGGCCCAAGCAAGGTAAGCATGACCCAAGAAAGGTAAGCAAGGGCACGACATGGCCCAAGCAAGGTAAGCATGACCCAAGAAAGGTAAGCAAGGGCACGACATGGCCCAAGCAAGGCAAGGCATGACCCAAGAAAGGTAAGCAAGGGCACGACATGGCCCAAGCAAGGTAAGCATGACCCCAGAAAGGTAAGCAAGGGCACGACATGGCCCAAACAAGGTAAGCAAGACCCAAGAAAGGTAAGCAAGGGCACGACATGGCCCAAGCAAGGCAAGGCATGACCCAAGAAAGGTAAGCAAGGGCACGACATGGCCCAAGCAAGGTAAGCATGACCCAAGAAAGGTAAGCAAGGGCACGACATGGCCCAAGCAAGGCAAGGCATGACCCAAGAAAGGTAAGCAAGGGCACGACATGGCCCAAGCAAGGGAAGCATGACCCAAGAAAGGTAAGCAAGGGCACGACATGGCCCAAGCAAGGCAAGGCATGACCCAAGAAAGGTAAGTAAGGGCACGCCATGCCCAAGCAAGGCAAGCAAGGGCAAGTCGTGGCAAAGAAAGGCATGTAAGGGCAAGTCGTGGCAAGGCATGGCCCAAGCAAGGTAAGCAAGGGAAAGTCGTGGCAAAGAAAGGCAAGAGGAAGGCATGGCAAGGCATATCCCAAGAAAGGTAAGCAAGGGCACGACATGGCCCAAACAAGGCAAGGCATGACCCAAGAAAGGTAAGCAAGGGCACGACATGGCCCAAACAAGGTAAGCAAGACCCAAGAAAGGTAAGCAAGGGCACGACATGGCCCAAGCAAGGCAAGGCATGACCCAAGAAAGGTAAGCAAGGGCACGACATGGCCCAAGCAAGGGAAGCATGACCCAAGAAAGGTAAGCAAGGGCACGACATGGCCCAAGCAAGGCAAGGCATGACCCAAGAAAGGTAAGCAAGACCCAAGCAAGGTAAGGCATGACCCAAGAAAGGTAAGCAAGGGCACGACATGGCCCAAGCAAGGTAAGCATGACCCAAGAAAGGTAAGCAAGGGCACGACATGGCCCAAGCAAGGCAAGGCATGACCCAAGAAAGGTAAGCAAGGGCACGACATGGCCCAAGCAAGGCAAGGCATGACCCAAGAAAGGTAAGCAAGGGCACGACATGGCCCAAGCAAGGCAAGGCATGACCCAAGAAAGGTAAGCAAGGGCACGACATGGCCCAAGCAAGGCAAGGCATGACCCAAGAAAGGTAAGCAAGGGCACGACATGGCCCAAACAAGGCAAGGCATGACCCAAGAAAGGTAAGCAAGGGCACGACATGGCCCAAGCAAGGTAAGCATGACCCAAGAAAGGTAAGCAAGGGCACGACATGGCCCAAGCAAGGTAAGCATGACCCAAGAAAGGTAAGCAAGGGCACGACATGGCCCAAGCAAGGCAAGGCATGACCCAAGAAAGGTAAGCAAGGGCACGACATGGCCCAAGCAAGGTAAGCATGACCCAAGAAAGGTAAGCAAGGGCACGACATGGCCCAAACAAGGTAAGCAAGACCCAAGAAAGGTAAGCAAGGGCACGACATGGCCCAAGCAAGGCAAGGCATGACCCAAGAAAGGTAAGCAAGGGCACGACATGGCCCAAGCAAGGTAAGCATGACCCAAGAAAGGTAAGCAAGGGCACGACATCGCCCAAGCAAGGCAAGGCATGACCCAAGAAAGGTAAGCAAGGGAACGACATGGCCCAAGCAAGGCAAGGCATGACCCAAGAAAGGTAAGCAAGGGCACGACATGGCCCAAGCAAGGTAAGCATGACCCAAGAAAGGTAAGCAAGGCACGACATGGCCCAAGCAAGGCAAGGCATGACCCAAGAAAGGTAAGCAAGGGCACGACATGGCCCAAACAAGGTAAGCATGACCCAAGAAAGGTAAGTAAGGGCACGCCATGCCCAAGCAAGGCAAGCAAGGGCAAGTCGTGGCAAAGAAAGGCATGTAAGGGCGAGTCGTGGCAAGGCATGGCCCAAGCAAGGTAAGCAAGGGAAAGTCGTGGCAAAGAAAGGCAAGAGGAAGGCATGGCAAGGCATATCCCAAGAAAGGTAAGCAAGGGCACGACATGGCCCAAACAAGGCAAGGCATGACCCAAGAAAGGTAAGCAAGGGCACGACATGGCCCAAACAAGGTAAGCAAGACCCAAGAAAGGTAAGCAAGGGCACGACATGGCCCAAGCAAGGCAAGGCATGACCCAAGAAAGGTAAGCAAGGGCACGACATGGCCCAAGCAAGGGAAGCATGACCCAAGAAAGGTAAGCAAGGGCACGACATGGCCCAAGCAAGGCAAGGCATGACCCAAGAAAGGTAAGCAAGACCCAAGCAAGGTAAGGCATGACCCAAGAAAGGTAAGCAAGGGCACGACATGGCCCAAGCAAGGTAAGCATGACCCAAGAAAGGTAAGCAAGGGCACGACATGGCCCAAGCAAGGCAAGGCATGACCCAAGAAAGGTAAGCAAGGGCACGACATGGCCCAAGCAAGGCAAGGCATGACCCAAGAAAGGTAAGCAAGGGCACGACATGGCCCAAGCAAGGGAAGCATGACCCAAGAAAGGTAAGCAAGGGCACGACATGGCCCAAGCAAGGCAAGGCATGACCCAAGAAAGGTAAGCAAGACCCAAGCAAGGTAAGGCATGACCCAAGAAAGGTAAGCAAGGGCACGACATGGCCCAAGCAAGGTAAGCCTGACCCAAGAAAGGTAAGCAAGGGCACGACATGGCCCAACCAAGGCAAGGCATGACCCAAGAAAGGTAAGCAAGGGCACGACATGGCCCAAGCAAGGTAAGCATGACCCAAGAAAGGTAAGCAAGGGCACGACATGGCCCAAGCAAGGTAAGCATGACCCAAGAAAGGTAAGCAAGGGCACGACATGGCCCAAACAAGGCAAGGCATGACCCAAGAAAGGTAAGCAAGGGCACGACATGGCCCAAGCAAGGTAAGCATGACCCAAGAAAGGTAAGCAAGGGCACGACATGGCCCAAGCAAGGTAAGCATGACCCAAGAAAGGTAAGCAAGGGCACGACATGGCCCAAGCAAGGCAAGGCATGACCCAAGAAAGGTAAGCAAGGGCACGACATGGCCCAAGCAAGGTAAGCATGACCCAAGAAAGGTAAGCAAGGGCACGACATGGCCCAAACAAGGTAAGCAAGACCCAAGAAAGGTAAGCAAGGGCACGACATGGCCCAAGCAAGGCAAGGCATGACCCAAGAAAGGTAAGCAAGGGCACGACATGGCCCAAGCAAGGTAAGCATGACCCAAGAAAGGTAAGCAAGGGCACGACATGGCCCAAGCAAGGCAAGGCATGACCCAAGAAAGGTAAGCAAGGGCACGACATGGCCCAAGCAAGGGAAGCATGACCCAAGAAAGGTAAGCAAGGGCACGACATGGCCCAAGCAAGGCAAGGCATGACCCAAGAAAGGTAAGCAAGACCCAAGCAAGGTAAGGCATGACCCAAGAAAGGTAAGCAAGGGCACGACATGGCCCAAGCAAGGTAAGCATGACCCAAGAAAGGTAAGCAAGGGCACGACATGGCCCAAGCAAGGTAAGCATGACCCAAGAAAGGTAAGCAAGGGCACGACATGGCCCAAGCAAGGTAACCATGACCCAAGAAAGGTAAGCAAGGGCACGACATGGCCCAAACAAGGTAAGCAAGACCCAAGAAAGGTAAGCAAGGGCACGACCTGGCCCAAACAAGGTAAGCAAGACCCAAGAAAGGTAAGCAAGGGCACGACATGGCCCAAGCAAGGCAAGGCATGACCCAAGAAAGGTAAGCAAGGGCACGACATGGCCCAAGCAAGGTAAGCATGACCCAAGAAAGGTAAGCAAGGGCACGACATGGCCCAAACAAGGTAAGCAAGACCCAAGAAAGGTAAGCAAGGGCACGACATGGCCCAAGCAAGGCAAGGCATGACCCAAGAAAGGTAAGCAAGGGCACGACATGGCCCAAGCAAGGTAAGCATGACCCAAGAAAGGTAAGCAAGGGCACGACATCACCCAAGCAAGGCAAGGCATGACCCAAGAAAGGTAAGCAAGGGAACGACATGGCCCAAGCAAGGCAAGGCATGACCCAAGAAAGGTAAGCAAGGGCACGTCATGGCCCAAGCAAGGTAAGCATGACCCAAGAAAGGTAAGCAAGGGCACGACATGGCCCAAGCAAGGTAAGCATGACCCAAGAAAGGTAAGCAAGGGCACGACATGGCCCAAACAAGGCAAGGCATGACCAAAGAAAGGTAAGAAAGGGCACGACATGGCCCAAGCAAGGTAAGCATGACCAAGAAGGTACGCAAGGCACGACATGGCCCAAGCAAGGCAAGGCATGACCCAAGAAAGGTAAGCAAGGGCCCGACATGGCCCAACAAGGTAAGTATGACCCAAGAAAGGTAAGTAAGGGCACGCCCTGCCCAAGCAAGGCAAGCAAGGGCAAGTGTGGCAAAGAAAGGCATGTAAGGGCAAGTCGTGGCAAGGCATGGCCCAAGCAAGGTAAGCAAGGGAAAGTCGTGGCAAAGAAGGCAAGAGGAAGGCATGGCAAGGCATATTCCCAAGAAGGTAAGCAAGGGCACGACATGGCCCAAACAAGGCAAGGCATGACCCAAGAAAGGTAAGAAAGGGCACGACATGGCCCAAGCAAGGCAAGGCATGACCCAACGGGCCATCACCGACATGCCCAAGCAAGGCAAGGCTACCCAAGGAAGGTAAGCATGGCACGAACATGGCCAAGCAAGGCAAGGCATGACCCAAGAAAGGTAAGCAAGGGCACGACATGGCCCAAGCAAGGCAAGGCATGACCCAAGAAAGGTAAGCAAGGGCACGACATGGCCCAAGCAAGGCAAGGCAGACCCAAGAAAGGTAAGCAAGACCCAAGCAAGGTAAGGCCATGACCCAAGAGAGGTAAGCAAAGGCACGACATGGCCCAAGCAAGGTAAGCATGACCCAAGAAAGGTAGCAAGGGCACGACATGGCCCAAGCAAGGCAAGGCATGACCCAAGAAAGGTAAGCAAGGGCACGACATGGCCCAAGCAAGGTAAGCATGACCCAAGAAAGGTAAGCAAGGGCACGACATGGCCCAAGCAAGGTAAGCATGACCCAAGAAAGGTAAGCAAGGGCACGACATGGCCCAAACAAGGTAAGCAAGACCCAAGAAAGGTAAGCAAGGGCAGGACATGGCCCAAGCAAGGCAAGGCATGACCCAAGAAAGGTAAGCAAGGGCACGACATGGCCCAAAACAAGGTAAGCATGACCCAAAGAAAGGTAAGCAAGGGCACGACCTGGCCAAACAAGGTAAGCAGACCCAAGAAAGGTAAGCAAGGGCACGACATGGCCCAAGCAAGGCAAGGCCATGACCCAAGAAAGGTAAGCAAGGGCACGACATGGCCCAAGCAAGGTAAGCCTGACCCAAGAAAGGTAAGCAAGGGCACGATGGCCCAAACAAGGTAAGCAAGACCCAAGAAAGGTAAGCCAAGGGCACGACATGGCCCAAGCAAGGCACGGCATGACCCAAGAAAGGTAAGCAAGGGCACGGACATGGCCCAAGCAAGGTAAGCATGACCCAAGAAAGGTAAGCAAGGGAACGACATCGCCCAAGCAAGGCAAGGCATGACCCAAGAAAGGTAAGCACGGGACCGACATGCCCAAGCAAGGCAAGGCATGACCCAAGAATGGTAAGCAAGGGCACGACATGGCCCAAGCAGGTAAGCA